>NW_010515686.1:0-1203 GCF_000687285.1 Phaethon lepturus
GCTTATCAAATATGTCCACTTAGATCTAGCATGGGGTACAGAATCTCTGTGTTTCTGTCATTGGACGGCTTACAAAACTGATGTTAACTATGACCACCCAGCACTACTTAAATATTGTAATTACATTATTTACAGCAAAACCAGGTGGAATTTGTCATAGCTTCCCTGGTACAGACACAGCCTACAGAAAAAAAGAATCTTTCCTGCCTGTATGACCCCATTGCTCAATACTGGTGCCTTTCCTTATAAAAATAAGGAAACCGTATCAACTTTTCCCCTTTGAGGTAAGAGAATCTAAAACAGTATCACAGTGCATGGTATATATGAGATATATATTTGTAAAATCAACCAAAATCTGCAAGTCAGGAGATCCCTGTAGATTTCCTGGATCGAATGGCTTTACATCATTTGTTCCTTAAGCAAATAAGGCTTAAAAAAAAACCCAAGTAGTTTTAAATATTTCCTTTTTTTTTTCCTTCTCATTAATCTTGGAAATAAGAAGAATATGCAAGGGCACTCTGACAAATATACCTGACATGGAGGTAGGATATCTTCATTGCACTGTCAAAGAAGTAAGCTTACTGCTTGGCTTTCTTTGCCATAATTATTTGAATCATGTTTAATAGGTTTTAAGAAAAATCTAAAACTTGTTTGGTTGGAGATTGCTTCTTTTTTCAATCAAAGCTTTGTCTCTGAATTGCAATCACTGGGCAATTTCTTTAACTGCTTAATCATCTTGAATTCTACTACAAAAAGCTAAAAGAACAATATCATTTCGAAACCATTGGCAATCAGCGTGAAGGGGAGCAGGTAAACGGCACCTTCTTTTCACTTATTTTTCATATTGCCAAAGACATTCAAAACTGCCTGATGAAAATTTGAAAACCCTACAAACTACCTAGTTGAAAGTATCTAGGTACAAATACTGTGCCTCTGGTTTTCATTTGCAAATTCTTCCTATTATAGAGCGTAATATAAATAATTACTCTCTATTTCTGCAGATTCAAGGGTTTTTTTTTTCCAGTGAAACTCAAGAAGACTATTCTTGCTAGGATATTGTTTTGACTAGAAAGTGTAGAAATAAAGAAATATATGAAATGTGAAATATCACACATCAACCTCACAAAAACTCCAAATCCCCATGCAGTTTCAGGTATATCAGGAAAAAACCCTTAAAATCTTAACCTTCCTGTAAATTTCGTT
>NW_010515687.1:0-6711 GCF_000687285.1 Phaethon lepturus
TAATATATATACTTATATAAATAATTATATAATAATAAAATAAAATAAATAAGAACATATTTATTTATTTATATACATATCAATTTATCTGTAAAATATATACTCTAATGATCGCGAACATTTCCAGAATTAGAGTTGCAAGGAGAGACTAACTGGATCCAATTTTTGGGAAGTATGGAAGTGTAAATGTGCAAAACTGGGAGGTGATCTGGTTACATGTCACAAAGCTTCTCCAAGCTATGTTAGCTTTGACAATTCATTACCAATGAATAAAATTGAGTTATGGGTCATATTTTGCAAGTGCTGTCAGTCCTGATTATGCAGTTGTCTAGATTTCCTTTGCTCAGGGAGTACTGCTGTAGCAGAGCTTATCTACTATGCAGTAGACGTAAGCTATCCTTCCCCAGCTTATCAGAATCTATTAACTTTGCATTGATTCAGTTCCTTAGAAATTAAACTTTGATTCTTTGCAAAATAGAAGGATCCCTTGAGTTAGGTTTAAGTGACTAGATTTGATTATTGTTATGTCCTGAATATTGGTTCTTAAGTGATTTTAGTAAGAGATGCCAAAACTGCTATTTTTCACATCGCATTTGAGGGGTAGTTTAAACAATTGACGGTTCTAAATATTTTTGGACTCATGCTCTTTGATCTAAGCTTAGCCAACATTTGTTTATGGTCTGACTGGTTATTACCCAAGTGCAATTTTTGCAATGCTGTTTGCTTAACCATGTTTAATTATGTCCCTATTCGCAGCATCCAGGTATTTCCTTCCAGAGAAACCAGGTGTATATTGATTGTCATAAGAAGAATTATTCTGCATATCAATTGCAAAGATTTTCTTTGAGTTGGAAAGTTTAGAGATGGGGTTACTGGGGGATTTCTTTTGGCTTTACATTTAGTATAAAACGAATTACTACTTGTATGACAGAACTTCCGTAATTCCAATTTCATCAGCAGATAAAGGCTACAAATAATCTGCATGGACTGTCTTGATTACCACTGCAGTTCTTAGACATGAAACAGCAGCTGGTACCCATTTCAAAGCACTTCTTGTACTGGGCATCCTTGTAATCCTTTATCCGTTTCAGTGGTAGGACACAGTTTTTCTCCACAGTAAATGAAATACCCTAATGAAATCATAAGGTAGGAATGCAAAGGAACACATGGTTTTCAGTCCATTGTAGTACTTGATAAGAGAAGGGTGCTCGGTGATGATCATTGCAAAATATACCAGAAAATCTTCGAGAAACCCCATTGACTAGATCTAGACAGGGTCGTCAGGCACAGTAGTTTTAAATCCTGACTGGGAAATTAATTGAGTACTTGCTAAGAGGCAGCAAGGCACAACCCTTCTGTAGCACCTGAAATTCAGCTGGTCCTGTGTGAGTGCTGGCAAAGCTCAAATCTGCCTCATTTATACAATCTGCTGCATCACAGCCCAGGGTGCTCTCAGGCTGAACATGGGACGTGATGATCTAGTCCTGCAATGGCCAGTGACTTCACATTCCTGCAGCAGGAAGAAAAAAAAAAGAAAAATCATTCCTTTTGTAAAGGACAACGCTTTAGCTCAGGTAATAAAACTGTTCAACCGCTGTGGGAGGCTGGGGCAGGAGTGCATTACTCATTCCTAACAGATGGGTTGACAACCTTTGTTCAAGCCTGACATTTCATAAGCCACCTTGTGCCAGAGTTGTTTTGAACCAATTTCCCCTGTCGTGCTTTGTGTTTAATTATGGTACCACCTCTACAGTATTTCTACGAGTGGGTTTTTTTGTTTTCTAGAGGCTTTTCTTAATTGAGTAAGTAGTTTTATGACTGATACCTGAAATTAAAACAGTTTATAAGTGGCCTTATTTTAACTTCTTTCTTTGCCATCCCTTGGGTTTATTGCTGAGTGCATTTTCTGTTCTTTTATCAAAGTTATTTGTGCATTTCCGAGTACTTTCTTCTTCCTCTTTTTATTTCACTGTTCTGCCTTTTTTTATTTCCTTCTTTGACTTTTTTTCCTTTTCAGTAGATATCTCTATTGTCATGTTTTCTTCTTTCCCTTAGCATCCTTTTCACTTCCCTTAGCAGCTGCTCCCAGACTACAAGCCACGACACCAAGAAGGCTGTGCCAGTTGTGAGTGGGCTATAGAACTAAGTTGCTAATTTTAGATACAACGATACAGGGAAGTCAGAGAAATGTTGCTTTCCAGGACACCATCTGATCAAGACGTCTACTAACATAAAGAGAGATCACCTTTCCTTCAGCAGTTTCTGTGCTAAGACTGGTAGCAGCACGCAGCAAAACAGATAAAGCATAAAGTAACCTTATGAGAGATTCTACTGGTATGATAAACAACTTAAACCAAGTTACTCTTACTTCAGTTTCTCCTCATTGCCATTTTTATGGTTTTGCTGCCCATCTCTCTCCCATAGATTGTTTTTGAAGGTAATAACCCACAAAGCAGGTCCTAGCTAACCAAGGAAGACACAGAGGGAGCTCGCAGGTATACCAATTTTTGGGGAGTCTGTCTCCCTAGTTGGAGGAGTTGCTGGCAGCTTTGTAGGTCTTCAGGGTTCATAAGGAAAAAACCAAACCAAAACAAGAAAAAACCCCACCAGAAATAAGCAGGAACAATCCTGTGTTAACCACTGTCACTTGTCCCCTTAGCAGGATGCCTTTGTCCTTCTCTTCATTAATGACTTGATGTTTCTTCATATTATGGGCTGAATTCCCTTAAATAGTTACTATGGCACGTGGCGTGGATGAGCATAGCCCCAGGACAGTGGCTGTGCCACTCGTTTGTGCGGCATTACCTTTCTGGGGTCTGTCCGCCTCAAGCAGAGAAGCCCAGTAAGTCTGGAGATGGGCCCTTTCCACCCAAGATGTCACGATGGGTCACGTCACCTAACTTTAGATGTCTGTTGGAGACTCTCCCACTCAGCCAGACATCCCTCACTCCCTTTAGAGCTGGTGAAAAAAAAGAGGAGGTTTTGCAGGGTGATTCATCTGACCTGTTTGAAATGTATTACTCCCCAGAAGTGTCTGTTTCTCTCTATGGATTATAAAGAGCTGGTAGGTGGTTTACTCAGATATACACAACTACACTATAAATCTCTCTATTTTGTCAGATTAATCCCTGTAATCTCAATAAAGCCTCAGTGCATCGCTCAGCAGAGTTAACTAGCAGGACTGCATTCCCCACAGGCAGGCTGGAGGGGGGGCTATGGCTGTTGACCAACAATGTCATCTCTCTCTCTATAAATTAACACTGCAGAAAAGTTTTGTATGGATTAAAACTATCAGAGGAGTTTAGGTGAGCAGGAGGATCTGGAATAGCTATAGCAGGCTGGTGTGACAATTTTATCCCAGGTATCAGATTTAGGATTTTTCAGGAGATACGCAGTGTGACAGTGATGTCATGTAGCTAAGTGCTCCATCACGTATTGATGATGTAGGAAGTATTAGGCTGTTCGACTGGACATGATCTTAAAAAAGCTCTTCCCTTTCTCCTCCAGGGACCATGCAGGAGGAGGGGTTGCATTGTTTTTGGAGAATTCTAGCCTTTGGGTAGATTTAGTTGCCCCCTGTAGCCAATTTAAGACAATACTGACATGAAAACAGTGTTTCTTTTGCACTGAAATGAGCCAGCAAAAATAATTGCTGGAACATGGTGACAATTTTTTGTGAAGCAGACAGTTATGTGAATGATCTTTTCACTTATTCCCGTTATAAATGGGATAAAGTTTATTAAATCTGATTTGTCATTAAAGGGCTCCACAGAGCATGGATATTTCCACTGTCAGTCCTATGCTGTCTGCAAAAATCAACCTTTATCTATGAAGTCTCTCAAATAACATTTAGTTATTTAGTTATTTATTATGAATACTCTTGATCCATGCCTAAGTGGGAGGATCCATGCCATTGTGCATACAGCTTTTCTGCCTCATTACCAGCTCTTCTTGTTTAGCTAGCTTGTTTGCCTGATCAGATAATTGCTAATCCCTCCTCTGTTCTGTGACATGATTCTGTGTTGGGTGGCAGAGAAGCCGATAGGAGGGTTTTTCTCCTTAAATACTCTCCTTAAGAATGGGAAGGGTGAGGAGCCTGTTAATCCCCTTTGAATGCTTTATGGCTGTGTACTCACAGAATTTGTGAAATCCTGTCTATTAGATTGTAAACTCTTTTGGCACAATGATCATGTCTTTTAAACAGGGCACCCTTTGCTCCTGTTCCAGCAGGGATAATGTGGGAGAGGAGGGCTTTCCTTTTGGTGCAAGACTTGGGCTGCTGGACTGAGCTTAATTCCTGCTCTGTCACAGTAACCTTATACAAAACAAATCGTTCAGTGTCCAAGCCTCCTGTGTGACAAATTGGCATTTTCAAGACCAGGTGACAGGTGAAGAGCCTGGTTATACTATCCCTCCAGAACCTGTTTCTAACTCAGTTCATAGCAGAGGCTTGTTGGGAGACATATCCAGATGGAAGACTTGAGGCATGATAGCATCTCGAAGATCGCATGAGGGAGCATTTTACTTTTGGAGTTTAAAGGGGCTCACTCAGGATAGAGAAAATTGGAGGAGCTACCATGGGTGAATCTTGGATAACTCTTTAGGGCAGAGCCTGACTTTGAACTCTTCCCCCGCCAAAATTCCCCAAGGTGCTGTAACAAGGACCGTCACTAAGACAAGATCTGAGGTGAGGATCCACACAGTTATGCTTCAGGAAACTTAAACAGGCTAAAAGAAGATTTGGGGAATGGATTTGTCCAACCTACCCCTATTTATCCCATCATCTGCCTGTGTTGTTTATTCATTGACTAACTCCTCTTTCTTCCTGAAAACCTCCGGCTTGGTATCTTCTTATGTTGCTTGGGAGCTGTGGCAGTGCCAAGAGCACCATCCAGGCTCCTGAGCAGTAGACAAGTGTCCAGGAGGGTCTGATAGGTTCTACACTAGGTCTCACGACTCCCTGTTGTCTTCCTGGGTTTTAAAGAGAGTCAGTTACTACCTGTTCATGCTTTTGGCACTGCTGCTCTTTCAAGTGTATTGCCTGCTGCCAAGAGCAGCCTTCTTCCTAGGCACCGGGATGATTGTTGGGCTTGCTTTATCCTTTCAAAGGATGCACATTGAAGCAGCACTGTCCTTTGGTCCTAGGAGTTGTGCAATCTTGTGTACTTACCATCTTACTGCAGATGGTCCTTTTCAGCTCATGGTTTATCACAAAAGACAAGTTTCTGGCCTTTCTGGACAAGTCAAACTGAATCACAAAACACTTTATCAATTTCAGCCCCTGGAGTATGAAATCACTTTGCTACGTACCACAAAAATTTAAAAGAATGGGAATTAAAAGCTGAAATTTATAAAAGGGGATTGTGAAGTATTAGGAACCGGGGCAAATTTTCAAAAGATTATGCTATTTTCTAGCCGAAAGGAGAATTAAGGTAGCCATGTCTTATTAAATAAAAAAAAAATTAGCCTGACACTTGAAGGAAAATAAACAAATCTTCCTTCAATAATTCCGCTGAAGTTAATCTTTAAGATGCATTTGAAAACACAAGCTGCTTCCTTTGGTGACCATGTATAAAAATAGTGGCGTGCATCTCTCTTTCAGTGCCTGCTTGTATGCCGTGGGCTGTGGGATCCCAAGTCCCAAACTTCTAATGAGAGAAGTTGGTAATGAATATAAGCAGATTTTCTGGATGGGTGGGAACTCAGGGATTACTCAAGGATTGCTTTATATCCAGCTCTATATTTAAGGCACAGACATCCCTTCCTCTAGGTTCTTTTGCTGTTTCACCTGAGTTTGGGGAAAGACCTCTGACCTTGTTCACATTGATGCTTTCTGAGGCAGTAAAAATAAATTTTTGGGATATGGTTTAAACAATATCTGAACAAAAAGGGAAGTAAAGATGGGGAAATTGATGCAAGCCTTCCCTTAGGTTTAATGCTTTCTGGGAATAAATCCATGAAGTCCAAGGAGGGCTCTGTCACTACCAATAGTTATATGTAATTTAAGGTTTCAACGGTGTGTTTGGTGTTATACAGACTCAAGTGGAAAATGACTCCCAGTTTATTGAGGCTTCTACCATGGTGTCTTTATTTAGGGGCAGACTCTGTCACTCTAATAAAAAATTATGGAGTGATTTAATCTGCTAAGAGGTATGCTGAGATACCAGTGGGATTGTCTGAGCATTGACCTTTTTGCAAGCTGAGTTACTAAATCAGCAGAGCTAGCAAAGACTGTAGTAATTTTTGAATCAGATAATTCAAGGTGTGGTATTTAAAAAAAAAAAATTGTCTGCATTGGCTTCCACTGATGTGATGAGTTTGGTAGGAACACTTGAAGTACTAAAAATAAATAACTTTTAAAAGCTATTTTAATATTTTAATAAATTTTAAAATTTTAGAAAGTTATTTTAAATACATAATTTTTAAAATGATATCAATAATTGCCAAAATTTGTATGTTTAAAATTATGCCTTAAATCTTTTTTAGAATTTCTATGTGATACATTTTGAAAAAATAATGCACTCAGACTGCTCTCTACAGCAAAGCAGGTGAGCTAGAACATTTCTGGTGGTATCTTTTCTAGGTGTTTGCATCAGGAAATGCTTGAAACCACAGCCTAGAAGCCACTGACCCCTGACTGCCGGGCAGCAATCCGAATTAAACGGGTGTCTGCAAATACCAGCGTGTCCCCCAGTAGAGGAGTGGCGGGGG
>NW_010515687.1:6722-10449 GCF_000687285.1 Phaethon lepturus
CTGGTGTATCTGTCTGCGGAGGAAAGGGATGTTCAGCAGAGCGTTTGTGGTGGCTGTGAGGCTACTTTGGTCCCTGGGAGGGGTAGAGTAGATCCCAAGTTCTGCCCACATCCTGCCCGTCCCTGCCTGTTTGCTTGCAGGGCTGTAGCCTGCCAGAAAGGCGTTCCTCTGCCGCAGGACAGAGCTCAGGAATAAGGTAGGTCTTAACGTGGCTGAGCGCCACGTGGTGGGAAAAATACTTTTCCCTCCTCTCATTCTTTTCCTAAGATGGGAAATGGGATAAAACAACCCAGTCCTAGATGAAATCTTTGCATTTCCCCCAGAAATGTTCCCTTCACTGTGAGATTCACACTATGCAAAGGCAACGCTCCTATTTATAACTTGTGGTTGAAGAGAAGTCTCTCATTAAGTACAAGAGTCATCTTAGAGTAACTGTTGAATGGATTCAAATGCTTTGGTAACATTTAAGCGCTTATCCTCTGCAGAAAGGTGGTTCAGCCTCAGATTAGGGTCTGTGAGGCTTTATTGATAATTTGCACTTGTGTAATTCCACTGGGACTTATGTTGTTGGTTTTCAGTTTTTCTTTGTGATTTACATTAATATATAGAGTTGCAGCTGCACATCAGGATGGAGCCAGTCTCTGAGATACCAGAGATTTGCTGCTATGAAAAAATAATTGATTCCTGCTCTTTGGAATCTGATGAAACTGAAAAGTGTTAAGGTTGAATACTTAGCCTGCACTTGCATGATCTTTCCAATAACTCATGTTCCTTTGAAGTCGGTTCATTGTCCTGACTTTCCTGTGCTTGAATTGTTGCCAGTGAAACTGAGTCCTCCTGCTGCAATTCATAGGCAGAGTCATAAAACTGACACTCTTGTGCATTGGTATGTGGGGAAGAAATCTTTTTGCCTCTAGGATGTTATTAGGAACAAGATGACAGCTTGTGAATATTTTCCAGGTATCATAATGCTTTAATATACTGGAATGTTGAATAACATTGGTGATAACATCACAGCAATGTGTGACAGAAGAATTAGATTTTCTGTTATGTTGAATTGCAGCTATCTTTGTTCTAGCTTAAGGTGGACATCAAAAGTCTTAAAGCTGAAAACTGTATTATAGCTTTTAACATTGTTTTTTGTCTTTTAATGTTTTCAACCTTACAGGGACTTCACCCACGAAGTACACAAAAACAGGGAAAACACTGGTCTCATGGTTATACAGCAGCATTTTTGTGGATATAACTAAATGCTCTATAAAAGTAATAGGCTAGCTTTTATAAAAAGTGTCTCAAAGCAAAGCTTTTAGGAGAAATCTAGTAGTATGCTATTAAGGATATTTTTGTGGGTTTTGTTTTGTTTTTCATGGTGAGCTCTTCATAATTAGTGAAGTCACGGGCAAGTTAGACACGTTACTACCTGTGAATAAATGAATCAATACATCAAACTAATGTAGTGGTGTGGAAAAGCGAGAAGCGGTCCCTTGACTGTGAGAATGGACTTGGGGGATGTGAGAGTGGATATGCTTTGCAATTTGCTCTGTCAAACATTTTTCCACAAACTTCAGAAGTGGAAGGTCTGCATCAAGACTGAAGACCTGCATTCTGCTTTCAATCTTTGTTTTGTACACCTCAGAGGGAAATAAAATGGTGCCTTCTCAAAGGGGACACCAATTGTAACACGCTAGTGTACTTCTCTCTCAGACTTGAGAGTCAAAGCTATTGTTCATGCAGATGGGAGCACCAGAGAGAAGAGTTAAGCCCACAGCAGTCTTCTGCTCAGGTGGTTGATTCAAATACAGGAAACCAGCAGCACTCTCATCTGGTCTCACGTAGCTATTTCAAGGGGAGTGATTTATCCCTTTCAGCAGATAAACATGTCAGCAGTCAAACATGGCTATTGTGCTGTGTGATGCCAATCGTGTAGAGAAGACCGTGCCATGGAAAAGCATAATTTATGTAAGACGAACTAAGCGTAGTGGCTCCAAAGCTTTCATATCCCAAGCAGTGTTGAAGTTTTGTTGCTTTACAGCACTTGCTAGTGAGTAAATGTAGCAGACCAGAATTCTGGCACAGTGAATATTTCTCCAGATCTAACAGTTTAGGGTTCTTAAAGATTATTTCTTTTCCCCTCCCCTTCATAGTGTTTTGGGACTTACACCAGTTACTGCTTTAAGTGTAATTCTCCTTGGATGTCCGATTTGCCTGAGAGATGTTCAGTGTTTGTGCCGGCACGGTGTTTCACTGGAAATGAAAGCCACACAGTTCAGCAGTTTAGATATGAGCCTGCTGAATTTTGGAGAGAAAATTCCTCCCCCGAATTTAGGAGTCACCCCAGCAACTCGCATGCCGTGTATGCCAAGTGGAAGTGGAAGGGTAGAAGCTGAATGGAGAGCAGATTGCATCGAAAGGCTTGAAAGTTAGATATGGAAATAATGGCTGAAAAATGTACTTTCTTAAGTAGCTTTAAAAAATGCTTTCTAGTAAAAATACAGTGAATGGAGTTGCTATAGTTACCAGCAGGGTTTTGTGAAGAACTTCTTGAGGTAGTTACTGTTTAGTTGTACACAACTGCATAGTTTTTCTTAGTCTGAGGATTCAGCATCATTTTGTGATTGGATTCTCTCCTAAAGCATTTAAACTGCCACTGCAGCAGCAGTACTTAGAGTTTCTGGAGAGAGTAGAAAAAGGTGAGGTGCTATGCTGATCTTGAGAATTTGGGTTTTTTTTCTCTTTATTGTAAAAATGAAACATTGCTAATGTAGCTGAGCTAGTGTGTTATTTAATTTCTTACTTGTTTATCTGTTTGTGGTTCTTTTCAGGCTATGGAACAGCATTGTGGGGGTTCGCATTTACCTTAGTAGGGAAAAAAAATGAAATTTTTTCATTATTAACCACCAGCTTAGCAACTTGTTCTCGGCCCTAGATGCCAGGGAAAGCTTTCGGATTAAAACATGACACCGCAAACAGAAGATGAATGCATTCATTCTAGAGACCAAGTACATCAGGCGATGGTAACTGAACACTTGAACAACTTTCTAGTTTTGGTGCAAAAATATTGTGTCTCATAAATCAAGACTGATGGCCCTCTAGAGCAGGAAAAGTACTGCAACTTTTGTCCAAGATATAGATGAGTTACTGGTATTATTAAGAATAATTTTGGACTTATGTTGGCCAGGAGGTCAGACTGTACATAATAATGCCTTTCATCTGTAATAATCTATAAATAAGACTTGTTCCCTGAATACATCAGCATGAATATGAAAAACTTTCATACATTAAATTAGGTCAAATATGTATCTGTGGAAAACAAGAGTTATAACACCTGTTTCTATCTAACCAGGAACAGGCTGTCAGTCTTGCTAATAGAGATAAAAAAGCAAAACAAGCACAATCACATAATATTTTTTTTTTTTGACAACAGAGAAATTAAAACAGTTACTCTGCAGAGAACAACTGTTGTTTCAAATATTTTCTTATCTGTATATGGGATAAATTCATGTGCATCTCTGCACATGATGGTGGTGTATTAGTACTTGGCATTTTCCTTGGCATCAAAAGGAAAGCAAAGGCGGCAGGAAATCTAGTGACAAAAAAAGATGTAGAAAAGGCCAAGATACTCAGTGCCTTTCTGTAACCATTATTTTACTGGTGAGGACTGTCTTCAGGCTTCCAGTATCCTGATCCTACTTGCAGAGTCACAAAATCACAGAATCACAGAATCACT
>NW_010515688.1:0-293 GCF_000687285.1 Phaethon lepturus
TAGGAAGGAATTGTGTTGCTGGTCCTCATTTTCAATGCAGCTATTGTGGATAAGCCCCAAGACTGTGGCTCTGGTCTATCGTAGTACTGGAAACAGCCACTCTGCTTTCTCCCTAGGAAGGAATTGTGTTGCTGGTCCTCATTTTCAATGCAGCTATTGTGGATAAGCCCCAAGACTGTGGCTCTGGTCTATCGTAGTACTGGAAACAGCCACTCTGCTTTCTCCCTCTCGCTCTGCCAGGCTGCTGTATTGAACGCTTGTACTGACTTCACCCACAAGGAGAGTGCTCAGCA
>NW_010515689.1:0-857 GCF_000687285.1 Phaethon lepturus
TTCCAAATCAGAAAAGGGACTTTTGTCTTTATCTAAGCAGTCAAACAAGTTGAGAAAATACATCATGGACAACCTGTTCAGGCTAGAGGGACATTTAACCTGTTAGAAACAGTCCTTAAGGGAACATCTCCCCCAGAAGGAATTGCACAGAAACCTACAGTTCCTACTTGACAGGAGTAGCAGATGAAATGCAGTTAAGCAAAGGACATACTAAAGCTTCCAAATTAGATGCCTACAAATGCAGACCCACTAGCATTGCAACAACCTTCAAAACCCTCACCAATTTTAGATGCACCTACTCTCACCAAGGGAACACCTACAGAAAACATTTGGTCCACTGATGCCTCAGCGAAAAGGATAAATGGTAAATGGCAATACAGGGCTGCTGCATTAGGAATTGCCCCTGGCAAACAAATAACAGAAAAAGGTGAAGGCACTGCACAAGAGGGAGGATTAAGGGCAGTTATTCTAGCAGCACAAAACGGAGCAAAAGTCATACATGTAGACTCCTGCACCATGTGGGCTGGTGTCATACAATGGCTCTGTCAGTGGGAATCTGAATCAATCAGAACTGGGAAGTGAATCAATCTCCAGTCTGGAGAACTGGCAGTTATTATTGGGTATAGCCAGGAGAACTCCATTCGAGATGGGATAGGTGAAAGCTCATGCTAAGGGTAAGTCAGCCATAAGATGGAACCAAAAGGTGAATGAGTTAACAAAGATTAGAAAAATCACCTTAGATCCTGAGTAGTATCGATTTGGAGAATGCTTACATCAAAACCTAGGCCACCCAGGTAAAGAAGCACTTTTCGTAGCTGCATAAAGCAAAGGCTGGCCTATAAACAGAAAAACTTGTG
>NW_010515690.1:0-728 GCF_000687285.1 Phaethon lepturus
AGAAGAACCCGAAGCGGCCCCTTTAAGTCCCTCCCTTCACTAAGAGGAAGAGGGAGGAAAATAGAACTTGATACTGAACAACGAAGGCATGAATTTAAACACCCTTCTAGTTCACCTCCTAAAACCAGAGCATGAGACCTTAAATCTAGGACTGCATCGCTACGGGAACCAGTAATTCAGGCACCTTTGAGAGAGGCTGCAGGACCAGTGGGTCCCATAAAACTCAAGGTACCCCTCCCTATGGGAGATTTAGATACCTGGAAATTAGTAGCTAAAGGATATCGGGACGATCTGGCAGGGGTAACAAAACAATTTAAGGCATCTGTGAAAGCATTAGATATAGACTGGGAAGATGTGGATTTCATGTTAGGCGCATTAACAGATACAGAAAAGGAATTGGTCCTTAAAACTGCTAGGGACTACAGAAGAACTAAAATAAGGGATGGGGAGAATATAGATAACTATTTCCCACAATCAAAACCTCGGTGGGATTATAACAATGCAGGCCATTACCAACTTTTGCGACAATACCGGGAATGCGTGGCATTCGGGTTGCAAAATGGGATACCGAAAACAGTGAATTGGGGCTCTATTTGCTATTAAACAAAACCCTATGGAAAGCCCTACTGAGTTCCTCAATCGACTTCGGGAAGCAATGCAAAAATATACCACCTTGGATCTGTTCGGAGACCAAGGAAAAATGCAGCTAGTTTCCCTGTTCCTAGGAC
>NW_010515691.1:0-14836 GCF_000687285.1 Phaethon lepturus
GTGGGTCTTGCTGGTTGGTTTCTTTCCCAGCCGTTTTTCACAGAAGACCCGTTAGGCTGTACGTTAGGTAGAGTGCCAAGGTGTGCTTCAAAACCGTGAAGAACGTCCGTTTTTCTTCAAGGTTTGGAACAAAGCTCATTTTTTTCACTTAATCCACTGAAATCAAGAACGGCGTATAGTTACACAACTATCGCCGCTGGTGACCCTGACTTTCTGAGGGCGCTTCTGTCGGCACCAGAGAACCGCACCCGCGACGGGACCCAGCCTGGAGATGGCACCCAGGGACACCAATTAGATGAGTCACATCACTGCTATTTTTTGTTGTTTTTTTCTCTTGAAGCCCCGGGAATTACAAGCATATATTTTTAAGGAACAGCAAGATTTCCATGCCACGAATGCCAAGGAAAGGCTTCCACGAGAGCTATCTCTTACTGCAACCTCTCACTGAGATGGTGGCCAGCACAACCAGCTGGGATGCGGGGCTCCCGAGTCTAGTTAATGGGAGATAGGTTTAAGAATTAACCTTCTAATCTCTTTTTTTTTTTAATAAATGGCACCACTGCCATCTGTGCTTTTTTTGCATATTAATACTTCTGTTTAATTTTCAGTTTGCATTTTTGCATTAGAAATCAAACAGACGATCTCAGTCTTTTGGTAGTTTTAAACTAATAGATTTTACAAAGCATCAAAGTGAATGTGAGAAGCCTAAATGTAATTAAATTGTTACTGACCTCCATTTTCACTTTAGCAGTTACAAGATAATTTATGATTCAGAATGAAACCGGGAAGCAAGAACTTAGAGTTCCAATCTTAAGTCTGCTATTGACTCATTCTTTGGCCATTATCAGATGATTTTCTGCCTCGGCTTTGTGTCCAAGAGTTGGGAATACCTAGCAACAATATTGTAATAATTAATTAGGTTAGACCTGACCTAGAGTCTATGGAAAACATCAGAAACATTCAAATCAGTATTTAAATTTATAAAGCATGAAATGCTACGTAATTCCGAAGTATTTAATGACTAATATCCATAGTAATATTTTTACACAAAGCATCTTCCTTTTATTATTATTTTTTTAAAACATAAAATATAATAATTCTAGTTGCAATAAGGAGGTTTCCCATGTAGTTGCACTGCAAAATCAGAACAAATACTATTGCTGAGAGCAATTTTTTGGTTTCTCACCTACAGCTAAAAGAACAGCAGCCAATTTTTATTTCCATATTCAATTATTTTTCTGCCATATTGAGTCTTCTGGAAGTTTCAAACATTGACAACCAACAGAATTTGTAATTTATATACAGCCCAGCCAGTGGAATAATACCAACATCGTGACAAGTTCGTTGGGACTTTTTGTGCATCATATTGAATTACCCATGATCTAATATCCCAATCTCTTTTCCTCCGGAATTAGTGGAAAAACTATGGATTACAATGGGGTCAAAGCACTTGGTTTTGATAAAGTTGGTGCTTATAGGGCCGACTGGAGAACTTTCAAGCTCTCTGTAACTACTAATGTAGTTTTCAGCATGAAAGCACTCACAGTCGCTCTCCACACTGCACAGACAACAGTTTGAGGCACAGAAAGGAAAAGTGACTGACTCTCTCCTTTGTAGTAATGGCAGAGCATCCTGGTTTTTTAACTCCCACACCATTTGTGAGGCTGTTTACAAGAAGCACCTCTGGTTGCTATATTTTTTTAAATGCAAATGGTGCTGAGTTAGCTGCATTTCTTGAGAACATACTGAATATCGGAATAGGGAAAGGATCAATATCAGTAAATAAGAACTTCTGATACAAGGAATTTTTACTACCATGCAGCCACACAGACCTAATACTAAATAGATAATCTGCATTATCACTGTAATGTGGTTAGTCACAGACTTTTAACAATATTTTTCTTACATGCAAGCAGATACATTAAAACAAAAAATAATCTCCTCTAAGTAGAACCTGACAAAGATGACCAGATATTTTCAAGTACAGAGTGTCCCTTACCATGGGCAAAAGGAGGGTTTTTCAGCAAGGGTATCGGCGAGGTGCCAAGGCCTGATTAGGAAAAGAAGGTGTACCATATCTCAGCTCAGAGAAAGACTTGAAAAGAGAGTTCAAAACTCAGTGACAGAGGATGTTACTGCCCACGCAGACACAAGATGCTGCTGATCACATAACTGGCAGCATCTTCCTAATCTGAGTGTCAGGACTGGTGTCAAGTTTGAAACTACAAAGCATGCATTTTTTCCTCTTGCTTTTAAACACTTACTGCTTATTAGAAAGAAATGGAAGATGCTTTGTGTAAAAATATTACTATAGATATAATTCATTAATAAATGAGAAAATGTGCACACCTAGGGAAGATACCGTATAGCCGAAAAGTTAGGTTTCATAGGAACCACATCAAAAAAACTTGGAAACCTTTGCTATATGTGACTGGAAAAATCACGATAACAGAAAGCAGATGTCACAAAGATCAAACTTAGTTAATGTGAATGCATGTACTTAAACAGTCAACAGTTTTGTCATCACTTGTAATGGCAGCAGGGTAAAGCCCATGTTGTCATACTAGTTTGGCTGCAACTTTATGTAGAAACTGCAGGAATTATGTATAGGTTTTTGACAGGAAGATTTATTGCATATTAGATTATAAAAATGTCTGCATTGTACAGTCTGGGTTCACCAGCCCAGCAGCAAGCATAACAATAAAGTGGAAATACAAGCTTTGTCAGTAACAGCATAGCTTTTACAGGTGGGGCAAAATTAAATGCAGGGAAGAATAACGCTAACAATTATTTTTATAACACGCAACTACTATTTGCCTGATGACTTATTAATGATTAACATTTAAACAGCTTTCTATATTTATTCCAAAAGTACGAGTTTTGGGCAAGTTTCAAACAGCACTTTAGATTTGGTTTGAGCTCAGCTCTGGTCCTTTTAAAATCAACCTTCTGTTCACTTCAGGGTTTAATTGTGCTATTCATTATGGGGTTTTCAGACAGTAATGAAAATGTCGTTCGAGGAGCTTCAAAAGAATAATCACCAAGTAGCTGCATATATATCAACTCCACCTGGTGTTCAGTGAAGCAAGTAAATAGTATGTATACTTTTCTAGCACTGCTACTTCAAAACATGTAATGGACAATTTACTCCTTCAGAGTAGACTGTATTGCCACCTAAGTCTGCTACACTTCTAACTTACATTTCTGTAGAAGTTTGTTGGTTGGTTTGGTTCCCCCCCCCGCCCCCATTCCTGTCTGCATTTTTTCCCTTGGTTTAACTTCTTCTGACTTGGGGACTACTCAAAGCTCCATGACCAGGAGTTTCAGTGAAATGGCACCCATCAGCCACTGCACTCTCCATGAGTGATCTAGCACAGGCCACTGCAAGAATTCTGCCCACTTGGCCACAGAAGCCAAGAAGCAATTTTCACAGGCTCATCTTGTTCAATATTTCCTTTCCAGGTAGAAACAATTCAAAACACTAAGCCAAAGTGTTATTTGAACAGACCACAATTTTTAAATGGTCATCATAATCCCAATTATTTGGGTCATGCCACAGTATTTATTTGTTAAAAATACATTAATATTTATTACATTGTTAAACTTGCATGTAAAGGCACACAAGATGAAAAATTTGCCATACAAAGGCTATAGTATTGTTTAGATCACCTATAAAAAGAATAAATAGCATTGAACAAACACAGTTGCCTTTATCAGACAGACTTTTAATCTTACCTGAAGGAGCAACAGGTTCAAAAGATCTATCACCCTCACTAAACCAAGCTGATGGATTCATTATATTTTCAGCTATCATTTTCTTGATGAATCCAAACCATTTTCATTATCTGTCACAAAGCCAACATGTCTGCAATTTCCCACGTTTTCTTTTTTCCTCTCTCTTTAAAGGTATTTGGGCATTATTTTAATCTACTCTCTCATAAACATGCAAGCTCATATGTGTGCCTGCTCCCTGTTCAATTTTGTGCCTGTCTCTAAGTCCTTCTAGCCGAGGTTGTAGATGATGTACAGCAGTTGCTCAGAGATACCAGGCCTTTGAACTTAAAAGGACACAAACACTGAATACCGATGAAATAAGAGGGGTCTGCAAAGCCAGTTTAAAGCAGGTGATGAATCCTATAGCAGCTCTTCTCTCATGTGCTGCAGAAACCTGCCAGTTTGAGAATGCATGAGCACTTCTGCTCATACTGGAGAGACAAGTATGATGAGCCTGCTCCAGAACTTCTAGTCTGACATGATGCGAATGAGCCTTCATTAGTAGAGAAGCAGGTTGTTATCAACATTGGAGAGCTTTCTCAGTGTGTCCCAGGTCCATGACTAACCAGTAATGCCTAACTGGCAAATCAAATGTCATCTTGGTGGCTACAGAAGTTTGTGACAGCAGGAAGAAAATTGGTTACATGTAAGCTATCAGCATGGCTAAACAGAATGAGCTTAGAAAGTATTGTTGAGCTAAGATTTGGCTTGTTTCAGTCTTAAGCACTCATTACTTTTAAAACAGAGGCGGAATCAAGATGGCAAGTTAGATCCAATTGTATAGTTTCAGAGTTAGGCTTACAGTTAACTCTTGCAGAAACTGTTGAGCAAATTAATTAAAGAGTTTTCTCGCTGGCTATCAAACAAAGCTTAGGAGGGCTCTCAGAATGAGTCACCCAACTAAATTAGGGTCCTGACGTGGTATGGGCATAGACCTTAAGTTAGGTTTCTAGGCAGGGGTTACATCACCAGCTTTAAAAACATCCTGGTAAATAGTGAAATCAGAAAGGGCACTGCATTAGAGTCCACCTAGATTAGAAAGGGCATTTCATTTGTAGTTTCCTTAGAGGCTGAAGAGTCAAGAACCATCTGTGATCTCCGAGATGTCTGTGAGGCCACTAAATAGACACAGAATGCCTAATGGGCTTGCAAGCCTTTATCATAAAGATAAGTTAGCCTATGCTAACTGCCCACTGACCAGAACAAATCACGAGTGATCAGTTTGCAAAGATGATCTCTGTCCTCTTTGAAACTGGGATGTAGTCAGAAAGTTGTGTGTTGATGCTGGAATACAGATGCCAGCTAGTCAAACAAGACCCATCAAGGTGGTCCTGCACACAGAAAAACTGTGGTGCTCCTGTTGGCCCCACATTCTTCTGTATCTTCATCTGCCTACAGAGTCTGCTTTGGCAGGCACATACAAGCTCATGTGCTCTGACCTACTTTCTTTAGCCTCTGTTACACTTCTTCTGTCCTAAATAAATGGGGTAGCACCAGGGCTTGATGTGTGGCTACAGTTATAAATGTACAAAAAGAACCTAGTAGAGGTTTCTTTGTCTCCTCCCTTCCTCTCCCTTTCTTTCATGAGAATCCAGAGGAATAGCACTTACCTCTTTAAATACAATAGCTTTTACGATCCATCCAGGAAAGACTAAGAAAGAAGCCCTCTGCTTTAAACTTAGGGGAAGAAAATTTTAGCCAAGGAACACCCAAAGAATGAAGGGTTTTCCCCCACTGATTCTAGAATCACATTTACCAGTCAGCACGGATCTTGAATACTGATTATAGTAAAAATTAAGCTAAAATGTTCCCTTTAAAAGTTTGAGTTTACATATGACAGAACAGTGCAACTGTAGATTTTTACAGATAAAATGTGTGGAGAAAAGCAAGCTAGTGGAGAAGGATGACACAAGCATCACCCAAATTGTCACACCCATGGGTTATGATCAAACTGGGAAAAAAAATTTGAAAAACTACTACAGTTTTCGTCCACATTTCCATCTGTAATGTTTTCTCCATTTGACAAAAAAATATGAATCATTTGAGGTTATAAATATAAAAACCACCCATAACATTTGTTTCATACAGCACAGAAATACACAATTTAAAACAGAAAGGGAAACAATATTGTGATAGATACGACAAAAGTCTATCTCCAGCATGCAACGTGAATCCCCATGTGTGGAAAAGGGTAGCAGGACAGAAAAAGGCTGTGAACACTGAGGAATGCTCATACTTCAAGTAATTGTAGATCAGAACTAAAGTTTAGTGGTTATTAAGATCGCTACAATAAAAATTATATGTGGTCATCACTTCAAATTTACACCACTTGAAAAAACAAACTTTTCATCTTAACATTTGCCCTTCAAACAGCCTAGTTTGCTGAACTCTTCTTTGAAATAAGATGCAGAAAATTTTGCTTATGGGAAAGCAGGTATGGTAATTTTACCACAGGGAGCGTAAGTACTTTCTTCCTAATGATTTGTTCTCTAGGGAAACACTGCATGATTGCCTTCAGTGGAGGACTAGATATCAAAGAATTTGCTTGTATAGATTAGTTGAACAACTGTTTCTTGTATTTTAAAATATTTTTTCAATTTAAGTAATACTTTTAGGAATTATAAAGCAGAAAGCAAAACAATACAAACACAAATTTAAGGATGTCTGAAAGGTGATAAGATCATTAATTACAAGATCTATACCAATTATTACTAGCGTATCTCCTTAGACTACTTCTACTGCATTTAGGGCTTTTCACATTCATTTCTTCTTTGATGATAAAATTTTCAGGTCTTTTGTTGCTGTAGTGTTTGGGGTTTTTTTAATTAAGGGGGTCTACAGGGAAGCAGGACCTTTAAAGGTCCCTTCCAACCCAAACTATTCTTGGTTCTATGATTTCAAAGCTGGAGAGGGACTTTCTACAAGGGCGTATAGCAATAGGACAAGGGGTAATAGCTTTAAACTGAAGGAGGGTAAATTTAGATTAGATATAAAGAAGAAATTATTCACTATGAGGGTGGTGAGGCACTGGAACAGGTTGCCCAGAGAAGTTGTGGATGCCCCATCCCTGGAAGTGTTCAAGGCCAGGGTGGATGGGGCTTTGAGCAACCCATCTAGTGGAAGGTGTCCCTGCCCATGGCAGGGGTTACAACTAGATGATCTTCAAGGTCCCTTGTAACCCAAACCATTCTATGATTCTATAACTCTATGAAACATTGCTACATCATCTGGAACTTCATTTATGGTCTACATGTCTATATGCAAAAATGAATTCCATATAAAAGTAATAAAATAATGTATCCATTATTTTAATAAGAAAAGAGAATGAAAGCTTTTGGCTACTTTAAAAGTAATGATTAAATAAGGTAAAGTTCGGAGTAACTTTTGTGTTGAAGCACAATGATTCTGTACTTGCTCTTTACTGAAATACTCAAAGAGAAGACATAGTTAAAAAAACCCTGACCTTTCAGTCTGTCTGCTTATTGAAGAATAAAAGAAAAATATTAAACAATAGGAGACGGTTTAGGTCAATCTGGGTCATTCTTTAACTCTGCAGTATACCAAAAATTATTATTTTTTTCTGAGTGCGTGTGCGTGCGTATGTGTATATTCTAGGATGTCACGTCCGTTTCTAGAAATGTCTTTCCTTTAAGTTATTAGTTTTCTTCTTGGTTTTGAAGCCCTGGTTTTCGACTACTTTCAGCTATCCCCCAAATATTGATAGACGCATCTATCTCAGTTCTCACCAAAAAAAAAAATCCCAGCAGTATCACTTACTTTGCTGACACATGCAATATCACATTACAAACTTAGTTATGATGGTAGCTTTTTATCCCATCAACCCTATTGACTAGTATGGCTTTACGCTGTCACCTGCAATTTGTAGTCTCTTACAGCTCACAGATATAGCCTCTGGGGTCAGGGGTTTTATGTAATTAAAATATGAAGTGGGTTTAGGGAATTTTTAAACTTTATAATGCTAAGCTTACTCATTTTTATTATTCACTTGACCAGAAAGAGAATAAAAACATAGGAACTTGGTCAGACCAAAAGCCCATCCAGCTCAGCAACCTGTCACTATCACGTGGCCAAACAATGGAGCACTAAGGAAGAGTGTGAGAACAGACTAAGCACGTACCACTGCTTCTGCAGAATATACTCCCAGACGCCAACAGTTTGTGGCTCAGGGACTTTGTAAGCCAGAGACACTGTCTTGCATTTAATACCTGTTGATCTACTACTCTTCTATGAATGTGTCCACTGCCTTCTGAACCCATGCAAACTTTTAGGATTCTGTAGCAAAGGCTCACTTAGCTTAATTGCATCTTGCATATAGGAATTTGAAGAAACAACATAGGCCAGCTCCTGTCTGAATGTATTTGTATTTTGAGAGGGAAAGGAAAATTAAATCTCTCCTTGTTAGTGGGAGAGAGGTTATTACAAAGCTCTGGGCTGGCTGCACCAAGCTATAGACAGAGAATGAGATAGGGCACAGATAGCTTCATTTTCCTTCCCTGCCTGCAGGGAACTTCTTCCCACGCACAAGCATGCAAGCACAATGCAGTATTAGCAATATGCTAAGGCAAGAAAAGGGCATGCAGAGGAACCATATTCTCCAAATTTTTTTTTTTGCAGGAAGTGAGATGCTAGGCTTATGCATGTTCCACTTCACCTTAACCTCTATTTATAGAAGGCATCTCTTCATGGTAAACAGTGAGAATAGGTCCTACTTCCTTGTTTGACTAAGATAATCTACAAAATAATTCTCCTACTGCATTCGATTTATGATCCTGACTAGAAGTCATAATGGTTTCTTCTTGACCTCTGTGAAGCTAGAAAAACTTGCTATGCATCCTGGTACAAATTAAAAACTTAGTATTTTATTATGCCTGTGGAAGCTACACATAAGCAAAAGCTACACATAAGACGCTACAAGAGCTCTGAAATAAACTTTGATTTTACCTTCTTTAGTTATGACTTTCCAGGCTGTAAGCTTGGTCTTTGCTGCAAGAGAAACTTTTGGGGACTTCTGTTCTAAAGTAGCTCTCATGTCTTTGAATGACCACTGAAATAAACCTGTAGAGAAAAAGGAAAGTTGGGAGACAGATTAATTGCATTTATGCAGAAGTAGGCTGCAAGAAGCTGAAGTGCAGAATGGAAATTGCTCTCTTCAGTGTTCAGATAAAGAACAAATTGCAAGAAGTCATAACGGTCAGCCATTGAAAAATCATAGTTTTACCCTTTACTTCACCTGCCCCCTAAAATGGAAAAAGAAAGCCATGCTTTGGGTTTCAATGGACTTGAAAACATTACAGAAGCTCACCTATGCTAACATCATATCTCTTGAAAAGCTCAGCTTTTTTCTTCTCTTTTTGAAGGTCCTGACCCTTACAGGTTCTTTTCAGGTCATACTGCAAAGTTAACTTCTCTTGTTTTTTCTGAAGTGAAGGTATTCTTAAAATGAAATAACACACAAATGGTGGAGGACAACTGCCTTGGTGACTGATGGTCTGTGCTAACTGTATAGTTAACCATCACTCCTTTGCAGAGCAGCTAGCTTGAATGGAAGGTGTTCTGCATGTGTACATTTTTGTTAAAATGGTTCATGGTTCTGTAGTCCTTTAATAGACTGATCCTTTCCCTGATTAACTTTACCTGTGTCTCTACTGAGCTGACATACCAGATTTTACACCAAGGTTCATGAATACATGGACATTCTCTCTCTCTCTTTCAATATATATCTATCTTTGCTCACACATGATTGCACTAAAGCAAGTCAAAGCGCTTTTGGAAAAGAGAAACCTGAGTGCAAATGGGAGTGGAATTCAGATCTTACTTATGTAACGTAGACATGAGTCGTGCCAGATCTTCCTCACACCAACAGGTCCCCAGGGATACTCCCTGTGGCTATTAAACATTTCAGCTTTGCATTCTACCCTGTTCCTCAGTGCTCATTATTCAGCATAATCCATGACACACTATAAAAATATACATCTTTAGATCAGTGAATCAGCCTGCTCATTTGCATGGATTGCTCACAAAGTGTGGTGAGAGCAGAGAGAAATGCCCTGATAAATGTTTGTAGGGCCATGCCTTTGGTTATGGGCATGGCTTTGCTTCTGGGGAAACTTCCCTGCAGCAATATGAGGAGATAAGCCAGTGGAAACACCGCTGGTTCAGGCTAGCTTTATAAGAACCAGCAAACAACGCTGCTTGAAATAGATAAATAAATAAAACAAAGAGAAGCTGCCTAACCTTTAGGCCAGGGACTGAAGGCTGTGTTTGGAGGAGGTCCACAGACTTGCTAATATTATTAGGAGCAAGCAGTGGGCCTCTGATTGTTCACAGGCTTTTGCAGTGTGGACTGGGCTTTCATATGCACATTATCAGAGTCAGATCACTTACTTGGCCTCGCAGGCTACAGACTCAAAGACTTGAGGAACTGGCTCTATTTCCAGGCTTGACCAAGATGTATCCTCTGCTCTCACCACAAGAAACACTACATAGGTAAAGCTGGTCAAGAACGATGTAGCACACATTAGAAGCATGGCTTTAATGGATGTTTTGATTTATATGTTAAAAGGGTTTAGGAAGAGAGGATATATACCAGCCCTTACAATGGGAAACCCTTTGCAGCAGTAAATGAGCACCACAATTATGTAGAACCACAGCACAAAAAAATTTCCAGAAGAATCCCACCACCTCTGGCCTCACCCCATTCCCACACACAAATAACAGCCCATTGTTTAGCCAATAGGGTCTAGTGCTTCTAATGTGTTATAAACTGGCAGAGCCAGAAATCCAGAAACAAACTTAACACCTCACACTGAAGCCTGGCTTACGAACAACCAGGTCACAGTATGTGTAACTGCAGCAATACGTGCAGGAATTCCCTGTCAACTTTTTGTTTTGATAACTTTTTGTACACAGCCTTCAGCATGGCCCTGCTTCCCATGAATTTCCCCACTTGGACCAACCACTACGGCAACACTTTTAAAATATCGTATGCTTAGCAATGTGCCCCTGCCTTCAGCCTTTCTTGTTGCCATCCTGTGAGAAGAAAAACACACAATAATTGGCAAACTTACAGTTTCTTAGGCCTATATGGCTCACCTCAGCAATGTAGTGACTTCAGTAGACAAAACTGAGAATCCTTGCAGACTTTTCACTCTTCATTACGTTCAGTTCCAAGACAGGCCTTACTACAAATTCATTCTTCCCCATAAAATGACATTTCAAGATTTTGTCTACACTTCGGTAGTTTTTAAGGTCATATGTTTCTCTTCCCCACCAGGATCCCACTTAAGATAGATTTTCCAGGCATGTTAATGAATACCAAGACACAAGAGGTAGCATCTGCATCTTCATTCAGGATATGGGACAAAGGTACACAACCAGGCCAGAGACAAGGACAAGTCATTCTCTATCAACCTCACTCTCACTTTGCTGAGACTCTAGTTTTCTTCCACAATATTCTTTCCATGCCTACCAGATGTAGATAAGTCTAAAGGATGGAAAACAAATGGATGAGAACAAACGAGTTGTCTCTCAGCCAAAACCTCTCTACATGAGGGAAATGGCATGGAGCACAGACACATGACAAAGCAAACGCCTCTGAAAGGAAACGTGATTTCCCCCCCCCAGCATGTTATGTTCCAGCCATCCTCCCATGTACCATCTTGCCCTGTTGATGACGGTGTGAATGATCCTGAGCTTGTGCCTCCAAACTGCTCGCTTCAGAAACAGGAAAGCCAGCAGGAGTAGGCATCATGTCTTAAGAACTTTGCAAAGCTGAAACTGAGACTCTGCGTCAGGTAAGGGCCGCCACGCTGTGTGGGGCACGCCACTCTGGAGTGTATGAGGCGGGCCAGTCGTTGCTGGAAGTGCTTATATGTGCGCCGGCACAAATGGTGGTGAAATAGTTACTATTCTGGGGGCTACTCCCGCTCAGGTCGGTACGGACAGGAGCTGCCTGTCCCAAGGGGTCCCAGTACCACAGAGTGCTTTGATGAGAGTCTAACATATATAGTGCAATTTAAGCTTTAAGCTATTCTTTGCACTTGTTTCAAGTATGAGAATTCATCTTTCTCGAACATGGTCATCGCCAAATAGCTTCACACACTTCCAAAAAGGCTTATTAGAAGTTTATACAATAGTATTATTACGCCCCTCTCTCTATTTTAAATGCCTCCTGATGCATTCTACAGTCACACTTGCCTTTCTCATCACCACGCTACATTCATGATTCACAGGCATCCTGTGACCAACTGGTACACACAGTTATTTTCAACTTCTCAGTTATTTTCAGCTAATGAACGTACAGTCTGCAGCAGAGGCTTATATTATTAGTTAGGTACTAGCTGACAATATTTTGATTTTTGCCCCATTTTTCTTACTCCTCAAAGTCATCTGGTTATTGCAGTTTGAAATGTGATGTAATTAGTATACTAATTAGGATTTGATTCTCCACTTCATTTAAATTACTGACATCAGCAATCAACTCTCAATTTTTGGTGCATTTTACACTGCACCCTCTAACAATATGCATTCAACCCTCTAACATACGCATTCTTCAGAGTGCAAGGCTGGTTTCTCAAAGTCAGCTATCTGGAATGTCTGGTTATCATTTCTCTGATAGAAACTAGCTCTTTTGCACTGATAATTACAGGCAGTACCTAGACCAAAATGAATAGTGGAAGGAAACAAATACAACAGCAAGATGACGTATTGTCGTATGAGCTTTCCAAATGTGTACAAGATGCTTCTGTAATGATTAGTGTCTGTGTTACCCATTTATTTCTTAGTTTATACCCGCTAGAACAGGTTCTGCTGAATTTCTTGACAGACAAAACAGAAGAACCGTGAACTTCAAAACGACTTAAAACTCTACTGCATTTGCATTGGGAGGTAGCTTATTCAAAACCTGAAGATCCAGCAATACCATAAATGCATTTAACCAATTAAGTGGAAGCAGCATCCAGCTCCTGCCGTATCTTTAGAGAAGTCTTCTACCCTCAGCAAAGCATGCAAGAAGTGTTCATCTGCAAACTGAGATCCCAATTTTAAACTCTAATCTCGTAATTATCTTCTCTCCTATCCTGTAATGCAAAGCATGAACAACTTGACAGCAGTATGTAAATGCCTGCATCCCAAAAAATAGTCTCCATGAATATTCAGGCTAGATCTAATGGTTATGATATGGACACACGAATTAAATAATAATGTACTAATTCTGCATATAAACATCTACAGAGTATTTTGATTTCAGAGAGACCAACAGCACAGATTTTATGTCCAGTAGCGGCCCCTGGTGCTTAAGGTAGTTATAACAATCATAAACATTCCTAGCAGAAAATTAATTACATTGGAATCAGCTACCTTTCTGTGTCCACACATACTGCAGACTCTTCCTCAGAGGTTAAGGAACAACATGGAGGTGTATTATTAAGTTTAACTGTAAGTATCTTACAGATCTGTCACAGTTTAGTCTTGCAAACGCTTACGCAACATGCCCTATACTTGTATGAGCAGAAGTTGGCTATAAAGCACATCCTGCAGCCTTGCTACTCTAATGGCAGACTTCTGGGTCTGGACTGCAAGGAAATTTTGCTCTGGCCTTGCCGGCTTCCTGACACAGGAGGCTGTCTGCATTCTCGTGGGCTACCCTACTGTAGCCTGGTCTTTCACAGGGGCAGCTGTAGCAAGCCAATGCAGCTTGAAAAACAGCCATGAAATACTATACAATCGCTGGCTTATCCCAGAGACCTAAGGCTCTCCATTGCTTTCTTCTGATCAGCTGCACCAAAATTATCGAGTAGACCTTAAAAAAAATGAACCGACTTCTACATCATTATTGTTAATTAATACACATCTACCATGCAGAATGTTACAAAATCTCCTACCTGTACTTAAAATTTAATTTTTATTGCAGAAAGTGATTGCTGAGAATTATGTTTTGTCCTGGAGCCTTCTGTTTGGCACCTTTGATAGCTTGATCTCTAATCCAGCCCAGAGCTCTGTTCTGTTCCTCTCCCTGTCCTATGCATCCTTCTTGATTTTCTCTCTCGGTTTAGACTCTTGCTTTTCCAGACAGTGTGTGGGGTATTCTGCCTTTTTCAGATGAACTTGATTTTGTGTCTAATTCCTGTCAGAAGATGGCATTCCTAGAAATAACTTATGCTTTTGCAGTTCCAAACACTGTTCTCCACTTCTTGAATTGACAAGGCATTTGTAGATCTCTTTAGATGGAACTAAGTTGCCTTTGTTCTGTACTGCATTCCAGGGAAGTCTCAGAAGGATCTTTTCAGAGTCATCATATCCTGCCTCCATAGGTTTGAGGAATATTGTAATAGCAGAGGGGAAATACTGTAGTAATACATCCTTATTCTACAAGCCGGCATGAAGGATTGTTAAAAAAATGAAATGTATTTCTGGCACAATGTAAGTTAACTGTAGTGCCCTTTAACTTCACAAACACAAATTTCACATGCTTATATACTAGCTGTTTAACAGTACAAATATTACTCTGTAGAGAATACATGAAAACATGGTCATTAAGTGGCTTGGGAATAAGGGAAAACAGGCCTCACCTCCCTTTTCTTCTGATTTTGCGTCTCTGGTAAACATAAGCAGCTGATTTTGTTTAGCCTTTGGCCACTAGCCCAAGGACTCGGGGGGGAAGAGCTGGAGAGCAAGAAGAACAGCAATGAGGAGGGGCGGGGGGGGGGGGGGGGGGGGGGGGGCAAAAAAAAGCATTTAATTCTAATATTTTTCTATTAACTGTTTACAATATTTTCCCATACTTCCCCTGAAGCAAGTCACAATTACAGCCAGACAGGCATTGCTGCATGGTTTGTCTTTCAAAACAGCAGCACTTATTTCAAAAACAGGTATTTTAAATTCAAAGGCTGTTTTCATTACTCTTACTGCATTCTTCACTGGCAGAACAAAACCCCACCAATAATAACTTGAAAAAAATAATTAAAAAACCCCAAAGTTCTAGGCGAACCCAAAACTTTCTCCCAGGCTTGTAAGTACTACAGAAGCACTGGCAAACCTCCTG
>NW_010515692.1:0-32718 GCF_000687285.1 Phaethon lepturus
GCCTCTCCGCCGCTGGCCTCGGCTCTCCCTCGGTTTTTGGGCCTTTCTCTGACTCTCTTTCCTTCCCGCCGCAGCCAGCAGCATCCATCTGCCGCATCCCGACGTGCTTCTCCGGGAGCGGACTGCGAGAGCGACCGTTCCTCGGACGCCTCAGTGCTTCCGTAACCCGCTGCTGCTGCAGGAAGAAAGCTTTTCCGTGGCGCTGCGTGGAGCAGCGAGAGGAACTCGTTCAATATGAAAACGGTACTTCTAATGTCTTCTTTACGAAAGGACAAGCTGGTCGTCCTAACGCTTGTAACAAAGCGGCCCGCTTTGTTCGAGAAACGCTTACTGGCTAGCTAAATGTGATGGAGCGTGCTATTTTAAGAGGAGCTGTAAAAGCGATTTCTTATCTGTTCAGTAAAAATGAGCTTTCGGGCATGATGGGATTGCAAAGGTGCACCCTGTAGTTAAATCAGCATCGCAGTTTCAGCAGCATGCATCTTCCCTATAAAGTCTCCTTTATAAATTTTAGGAGGACTTTGTTGTTTGCGGTGGGCATGACAATTACTGTTGTTTGGCAGTCCCGGTTGTGAATTGTGAAGCAGTTGCATTTGTGAAAACGTGCAGAGCTCTTTGTGTGGGTTTTTTGAGTTTTTTTTTTTTTTTGGTAATGTGTCAAAGGTAGGATATATTTAAATTCTGATATTTTATAGATTTTTCTGGATTAAAAATACCTTTGGGAGGCCTTTCCAGGTTTCTGATGTAAGTAAATTTGCTTCCTGGAGTGCTGCTTCTTGATTGCTTTTGGGCTGGTTAGTAACTGTTGTACCAGGCACCTCAAATCCTCATGTTTGTTGTTTTCTGCCACAAGTAGACAAGGCAATTGGCCTGTCCAGACCAATTCTTGTAGTTGTTCTGAATTCCTTTAGACTTTGTGTCTTTGGATATCCATCTCAAATACTCACTGAGGTACATCTCACCGTTTAAAGTGTTGTGAAAGTGCTGCTGAATTCTCTATAGTATTCATGTAGAAATACATGTGGCAAATTCTCAAGCATGTCTGTCTCTTGCCCAGGTATTCCCAAAGCAGAGATGAAGAAAAGGGGTTAAGAAAGATGTTTTTATTTCTTATTCTTAAAAGTTTTTTTTTTTCCCCCCTCACTTCATGTTTAAATAGCAGAAATAGCATTTTGTGTTTATATAGTGGGTTTGTTTTTTTTTTGAAGGATGTCTTACGGAATACTTTCCAAAGCTCCCACTTAGGAAATTTTTCCAGTGTAAGAATGTGCAGTGCTTACATTATTACACAGCTTGAGGATTGTTCAGTTACTGACAAGTGCTGAACTAGAACAATTGTGCACTAAATTTGAACCTTGTCCTAGTTCATCTGCTCATTCTCTCTTGATTTATTCTCAGAGGTCTACTCTTACCTCTGCAGTTGTACATGCAAATTCAGGAGTGATAGTGTTATAGAAAATCTGAGCTAGTTCACTTCTCTGTCCTTGTAGCATAAAGGAAGTGTGCTGTTAAGGCTTTCTGAAGCCTTCTATAATAACTTCTGATGGTTTTGTTGGTGTACGTGTAATGAACAGTTTCTTCTTTCAGAGTGTTTGTAAGATTTGTGCTGTCTTCCCAGCTAAAATTTGCTGCTTAAAGCCTCTGCTCTCCTCCTTTGAATTGTTGTATATACAACTAAGTAGTCCTATGAAGTGAGTGCTGAGGTTACCTTCAGAGTCATTGATCTGTCATTGAATTGTTGATATTTTTTTCCTGTCACATCACACTTGTATGTTTGCTCTACATTTCAGTATCCCACAAAGTATAACTTTCTTACCAGACCTTTAGACTCAAAGAGGAAAAAAAAATATCTCTAAGCTGTTTCATTGGAAGCATTTTATAGTACTTATGGAAGCTTAAGGATTGGAAAGTTGCAGAGAGCCTGAAACTGTTTAAAAGATGATCCAGTTGCAATTCTTGGGAGCATATGACAGTCATACCAAATGAGGAACAAATCAATGCTTTTTGCTGGAGCTCTCAAATCAGATTCCTTTCTGCCTGCATGTGTTTTTTAAAGTAATTTCTTGATGCTCACAGTAATTTATAAATATTTACTTTTAAAAATAGACAGATACAGAGTAGCATGTGGGGAAAAACATGTTTGTGAATAACAGTATCAGTGCTTATAGGTAATAATAAAAAACTTCTTGTACTGTTTATTCCATGTTATACCTTGTATATCAAAGTTAAAAGCTCCCTATAGGGGGAGGAATTTACTGAGGTTTGGACAGGGATTAGCATCTTGAATTTTCGAGAGTTTGTCAGAAATCTGGGTGTTCTGAACTCTTTCTGTGTAAAAGCAGGTAAACTTTTCAGGCCTACTTTAAGTTACCTTTAAGGTGGAGCAGTTAGTTAACTAGCTTGCTAGGCTTATGTTCTTGTTATTACTAAAATTGTATCTGTACATTACTGTCTTTTCTTCAAGATGACGGGATCAAACGAATTCAAACTAAATCAAACTCCAGATGATGGTATTTCATCAGTGAAGTTTAGTCCAAATACATCTCAGTTTCTGCTTGTTTCATCCTGGGACACAACTGTCCGACTTTATGATGTTCCTGCCAACACCATGAGACTCAAATATCAACATTCAGGAGCTGTCCTTGACTGTGCTTTTTATGTAAGTGTGTAAGGTGTATTTTTTAAATTATTATTTGATAGACATAGAGTGCCCGAGGTACATGAGAAATTGTCAATCCCTGAAATTTAAGGGATAATGAAATCCTACCTGAAATCTAGGTTAAAAAAAATAGCTTACTTTTGCCAATTATTCTTCTTTTGATGAATGTCATTATGGTCCTAAATATAGATATTTCCTGTGAAGAGTGCAGGTACGCAAGTAATTACTTTTGCCTATCACTTCTACCAGAAGAAAATTTGAGCTGTTTTGTGCTGCTTCTGCAGTGATGTGGTAAATTGTGTGTGTCTTTGTAAGAAAGAGTCGTACTGGAAGTGTATGGTCAGGAATCATTACTCACAATAAATGCCCATAACCAATTATTCTTCTCTTTTTAACCTTCTCATACGGGGTTGTTTTGGAAACACGGCATTGTTCCAAGTGAGCCATTTACCAGATATTTGATTTCTGTATTTTTAATGCACTGGGAACAGACTAAATTTATTGGTGCCACTTTTTTATTTTGCCTTCTTTTTTTTTTTTTAAATGGAAGGTTTCAGTTAGTATAATCTTTTTTTTTTTTTGCATTGTATTTTGGCATGTCCTCCAGTGACTTGATCTTGATGCGTTACTGAATGTTTTAAGTATCAGTTTAAATTTTTAATTCTACATGTGCTTTTTTTACTCAACATTCTGTCACATAGCTAATATTGTACTGTGGATCAACACAAAAGTTTTCAAATGGTTTCCAGTTTCCAAATCAGTTTTAGAAGGAACACACTTCAGTTAGGTGGAACTGGCACAGGTTGGCAATCATTTAAAAATAAGCGTTATGTGTTTTGCTGCTACAGAAATAAAAATAATTTGATATAGCCTCTAACTGTGTTTGTTTATTTTTAGTTTTAAATTAAAAAAAAAAAAGTATACCTGAAAGTGCTTCACTTAAACATTTTGCAAAGCTTCTGATATCTGCCTGTTTAGATCTGGTCCGGATCTTCACCCTTGTGTCTTAATTCCCATCTTCCAAAAACTCTTGAAAGCAAGTCGTGTGTTATGAGCCTAGGGCATTGTGTGTATAGCAGCCAGGGAAACATAATGCATACCATAAGATTAAATTTTATGCTTTATAGGATCCTACCCATGCCTGGAGTGGAGGATTAGACCAGCAATTGAAAATGCACGATCTAAACACGGACCAAGGTAAGCAGATTGAATTCTGTAACTGGTCTCAACAATTGGTCTAAGCTTCAGATTTGTGTACTTACAGGAGTGGAATATGTTCCAAGTTTTTTAGATGGGGGATATTTGCTTTAAATAGTAGCTTCTATTGATTTAAGTTGTCAGTACTCAGCAGCAACTCCTTTGCTATGCAGCCCTTTCTCATTACCGAGGCACTGAACAAGGCAGTATTCCTTACTGCGTAATTGAAGATTGTGCTATAACACCTTTAACAGAAGGTTAACATTGCTGCCAAACTGAGAGTTTAAACTTCTCCCGTGATGAATATTCATTGATGTATTTTACATGTGTATTTCTTTTTCATTTACTGATTTTATAAGGTGAAAGTGGAAGGAAAAGAAGTAGCTATATACTTGTCACACTCATGATTTAAGGTTCGCATCATATGTACCTTTATCTAGCAGAATAACTAGTGGCCCTCAGAAGTAGCACCTAAAAACATGGAAGCATTTGGTAGTTTGCCAGAAAGTTTGGTAGACACTTGTAGGACTCCATCAATTGGATTTCTGATGATAATCCTGCTTTGCCATAGGCTACTGTGTCTCAATTAGAGGGAATTAGCTAAGCTGAACTAAAACTGAGCATGTTATTTTTCAAAGGTTTGTGGTTTAGACATATTTAGAGTGGTCTTTCACATGTATGGCAGAATGTGTATAAAGCTTTTGCTTTGTCAAACATGGCCTTATACTGTGGTTTTTTTTTTTTCTGAACAACATTGCTCAAAAGGAACATAGTTCCAGTGCCTCATTGGTGCAAAACATGGAGCTAGTTTGTCTAACTTTTTTTTGTGTGTTTGTGTGTTAAAGAGAAAATTGAATCTTGTGCTGAGACAAATGTGGTCAACCAGAACCCACCAACAGCCAGGGCTCAATGATTTGTATGTGCAGTAATGTTATGAAAAAGGTCAAATAATTCTCTTACAGATTACTTTCTATAAGTGTTTATATTTTTATTAATATGTAATATTAATTCCTTTCTTTTGTCATCATGTTAATATATACAAGCTAAAGTCGCTTTCTGTCATAGTGTCTGCGTCGCAGGTGGTGATACCATTTGATACTGAACATTTCTTTATACTTCAGAAGATCTCTCTATGACTGCTTAAAATTCTTAACTTCCTTTCATAATCTCAAGGGACATAAGTCTGAATTTAACATCCATGCTCTTTGCAGAAGTTATGCTTCTGAAGATGGTACTATCCCTAAAGGGACTCCTAGCATATCAATACACCCTTGGGAACATCAGGAAATAGTGTGCTTGTACCAAAGTAGTGTGTCCTTTTATTCTTTATTCGACAGATTCTGACTGTTAGTAAAGCCAGTAAGTTACAATATGTTGTATTTTCTTACAGAAAACCTTGTTGGTGCCCATGATGCTCCTATCAGATGTGTTGAGTATTGTCCAGAAGTGAATGTCATGGTTACTGGAAGCTGGGATCAAACAGTTAAACTATGGGATCCCAGAACTCCTTGTAATGCAGGAACCTTCTCTCAACCTGAAAAGGTATGTACTGGATGCTGTATTCCAGGTGAGATGTTAAATAATGCATCCAGTGACTGGTAAACATCACCACACAGGATGCTGTGTTAAGCTGAACTGACTTCGAAACGTTACGTTTATGTTTCATCAATAGGAAAGCATAACTTAATTCTTAGCACTCGTGATGGACCGAATTCTTATACTAAAACAAACTTGAGGAAGGAAACCTAACAAAAACAGCATGTGAAATCATTAATAATCCTTGGCTTAGTTGTAATACGCATTATTGATTTCTGTAAGCATTAAGACTTCCAGATATATCAGATCCTGACAGTCATAAGATCTGATTGTTTTGAAATGTGCATAGAGGTATAGTAGGAGGCCAGTTATGTTGCCTGAGGTAGTATTTTGGGTTTTTTTTTCACTTGTACTAAGGTTGAACAGAGTTGCTTGCTTTGTAATCTATGTATCATTGTACTAATGCCTAGCAAATTCAGATACTTTCCTAATACTAAAATCCTCTGTGCTAATGATGAACCAAGAGAAATAAGATAAAAAGGAGTGTCTTAAGCTTTTTCTAGTGGTCATATGGTGTGTTAATCTTTATATTGCTTACAGTGGTGTAATTGAAAGAATTATAGAACAATAATTTCTTGTTTTTTTCATAGAATCCTAAACACAGGCTGGGTTGCTGGGTAGTTCTGCATACAAATATTTCTTTTTTTTGCTTATACCTTTTTAAAACTTCATTTAGCTCTGTCGCATGATATTGTCAAGTCATAATTATGAGCCATCATTACGTCCCTATTGCATCTAAATAGCTATTACTTTTGTTACAACGTAGCTGAATCTACTTCTGGCAAGACCTTTGTACAGAACAAAGTAATTGCATTATTTCTAGTTCTGATTTATAGTTGTATGTAGCATGTAAAGAACTGTGATAAATTGTTGACAGAATATCATATAATGGACAGCCACAGTGAATCAAGCTGCTTATTGGTTCAGCAAGGTTCATTATGTCATTTTTTTTTAGTGCTGCCTTTGATAAATGTGTACACCTACTCAACTGCATGACAATAGTTTCATTTGATTTATGATTGTGCAGTGTAGAAAGAATACTTGCTATACAGGTGTGACATCAGTTTGTAAAGAAGATTTAAGATATTTAATGTTCTTTATGCCTTTGTTTCCATACATGTATACAAACATTTTATATAATGTTTATTAATATTTTTTGATCTATTTTTGCATCAATAATGAAAGGAGATTTGAAAAACTGTCTTGTTAAAGTGTGTAATAACTACTGTTGGTTCAAAGTTTTCTTGCCCTTTATATGTAAGTGGGATTTGGCAATTGGGATTGTCAGAAAATTTTAGGCGACTCCTATGTGACCATTTAAGACATTACCCACCTTAAGACCTCAGTCTTAAAAGGGAAGTCCAATAATCACATTTTAGAGAAATAATGCATGCTGAATGAATGTGAATTGGTTAAAGGAAGCTTTTTCTGGGGTGTGTGTATATATATACACACATGTATATATACATACCATATATATACCCATACACACCTGTTGGCTTAGGGTTTTTTAATTTGAAGTTAACTTGAAAACACAATTTCTCCAGAAATGGTTATAGCAGATGAAGAGAAAAGTTGTTTCATGTGATATGTCAGTGCAGTTTTACCAGAACTGAATAGTTTTATTGGGCTTTATCTGAGAACCAGAAAGTAAAACTAGGTGCTTCAGTGAAATTGTACAAGCACGTGCCAAAAGTAAATTGAATCCTTCTGGCAGGATACCAGATCTCTTACACTTCTGATTCTAGATCTAAGGTATATACAGTGCCTGTTTCCTATGTATTTAGTTGCATTTAGATCACTTTTGAAAAAGCTCATTCTCACCATTTGCTCTTGTTAGTGGCTCAGTGACAGGGCAGTTACAGGTAGCTGGATTCCATCTTGCTTGTGTCTCAACAACTTGCAATTCATTTGATAGCACAGAATTTTTGACTGAATCTTTTTTCTTTTTCTTTTTTAAACACGCTTCCAGATTAACTGCATCCCAAGTAATAGTTGGAAACAGAACAATTTATATGAAGCTGAATATTTTCATGAGCCAATTTTTTGAGTACAGTTGAAATTCCAAGCCATAGTCTTTTTTTAATGTTGTCGAGCATATTGCTTCCTTCAGTTTCACTTAGTTTTATTAAAGTGTATGAAGTACTGTTTTTTAATGGTTTCTTGGCAATTTATTTCCCTTTATTAAAATGAAGCTCAACTTGAAGTATTCTGTTTAAAAAGAAAAACACAGTATTACCAGATGGAGGAAAACCGAGAAGAAAATATGTGATGTGGTATTGTAGGACTAAGCTGCAGGATCATGAATTGATAGTTGGGAATGCAAGCTGTGCATACCAAGAAGATGAATCTCAATGTCCATGGCCTTTTCCCCCGTTCCTTTTTTCCTCTTGCCTTGAAATAACCAATAAATGTAATGCTTGAAATAATTTTTGAGGAAAACTTTTATAATACTCATTTCCCTTTTAAATTATACACAAATACTTTTGTCCACATGTAGCATTTAGAACATGAGTAATACCAGCAAACATAAGAAGTCTCATGTGTGGAAGATTTAGATATCACTGAGGTCTGGAGACTGGTAATTGAACAAAAGTGCTTGAAACTTAGAATTGCACAAGTGCATATGCATGGGTTTTTCTACTATATTAGTTATATGTAGTATGGGGCTGCCTTGCGCTTTATTTTTTTTTGAGATATGTGCTAAGGTACAGAATTAAGGGTGAACTTTTGAAATGCTACATCAGTGTCTTATCACTAACCAACTGCATGTTACTGCTGTTTATCCCAAATTTGAGTTATAAATTGAAAATAGGGGAATTCTATAGCTATAGACTTTATTGTAGCTATTACCTGTTCTGTTATTGCATATTGCTGACATTTTATTTTGTATACTGGCTGCTAAGTGTTAAATATTGTAATTTTTTTGTAAAGGTCTACACGCTTTCTGTGTCCGGAGATAGACTAATTGTGGGGACAGCAGGTCGGAGAGTGCTGGTGTGGGATTTACGGAACATGGGTTATGTTCAGCAGCGAAGAGAATCAAGTCTGAAATACCAGACCCGCTGTATCAGAGCGTTTCCGAATAAACAGGTATAACAACCATGTCAATAATTATGTTTCTGCTTGAGTATTCTTTAGGGAAAATTTTGGTTTATTTTTCAAGTTTTCTGCATCTTTCATTTAAAAAAAAAATTCTCGTCTTCAAAGTTTCATAATCAAGTTCTGGGAGGGGGCAAAGAAGTGGTGTTGAGGCTTCTTGTTCCAGGTTAACTCTTTTTAGTAGCATAGCTTAGGAGTGTTTGCCGCTGACTTACCAGCATATTATGTTTTCATTTTTTCTCAGTTTTGTCTCCTTTTTTTAAAATAACCAATTTAATGGATCACAGATGCTGGCATGTGCTTAAAAAACAAACAAAAAGAAACCCCACAAAGTTGCAATAGAAGAGAGGAAAACAGAATTGGCGGTTGCTCGGCAGCCTTTATGCATGGTAGGCCTAGGTTCTTCAACAGGCTGTGAACAGGGGCAGGATTAAAACTACGTGAATGTTGTTTATATATTTTTCTTTCTTTTTTTTTTTTAACTCTTGAGTCTGTCTCATGCACTTAAGAACCCATGATCTGTTATCTAGGGAGAATTGTACAATTTAGATGACCGTACAGCTGTTCCATGTAGGTTAACATAGTGTATTTGCCGTATTTCTCTTTCTGAAGTGAAGCAAAAAGATTAGCTTTTCCTGACAAGCTAATTTGGAAGGGAATTTTCTTGTGTACATAGTGGTAATACAGGGATTGGGAGACAGAGTTACTTGTTCTTCAAATGGCATGAATGCTTTGTCCATTTTCGGTTCTAGTTATAGTAAAACAAGCTGATCTTCCAGATTGTATTGTATTATGAATTTTAAAGAACTTTGCTATAGCTAGATATCATTACAATTATTTCTGAAAAGATCAATTATAGGCTTAACTCAGAAGTTATAATAAAAGCATCTCAAGTTGCTCTAAGTCAGAACTGTAATTAACTGGGTAAGTGGTCACCACTTATAATCAAGTTTCACTGAAAACACTATTTCAGCTTGAGTGTTTAGCTGCTAGTATAAAGCACTGAACTAATTTTAATGTAATGTAATTCTGAAACTAGGTAGCTTAGAATATTTCTAATATTTGAGATATTTAGGCCTGGGGGATAGGTGGGCAAATACAAGGGGTTCTTAAGTCTTAACATTTTTTCCCCCAAATCAACTTGTTTGGACCTGCAGGGGTAATTAAAAGCCTCACTGTCAGCTTCAAACTATGGTGCAATGAGAATCTCTCAGAAAACTTTTTTTCTGCATTACTTCTTTCGTAGAAGCAGATTTTATTAATCATGGCATGGATCTGTGGTAACAAAAAATTTCTGGTTGTACACAATTTAAAACTGTTTACATTTTGTTTATTTGAATTTAGAGGGGTATAAGATGAATTGTATTGTGACCTCTTTTCCAGTTGTAAACTTCGAAAATGCACATCTCAATTTTTTTGGTAGGGTTATGTTTTAAGTTCTATTGAAGGTCGTGTTGCTGTCGAATATTTGGATCCAAGTCCAGAAATCCAGAAGAAGAAATATGCATTCAAATGTCACCGTTTGAAGGAAAATAACATTGAGCAGATTTATCCAGTTAATGCTATTTCTTTCCACAATGTCCACAATACATTTGCTACAGGTAGAGTAGATACTCAATTTTTTTGTAACACTTGCATCAAGCCTTTTCTTCATAATGCCCTTACTTTTTAAACATTTAAGTCGTATTTCTTGCAGTGAGCAGAGTTTTTAAAATCATTTGATGCAGTGAGAATTAATTGCTTTAACAGGGATTTTGGGAAATATTCATTGTGCTCTTTACTGAATTATGCAACTCTGTATAGCCCTGTTTTTTTACTGACAAAGTAATTCCAGGTAGTTTTTTCTTTTCCTTCTCTTTTTTTTTTTATTTTGCTCTATCTTTTCAGTCTTACCATTCTCCCAACTATAATTTAAAAACAGTTTTTAAAAATTAATTTTCAGGAGGTTCCGATGGATTTGTAAACATTTGGGATCCATTTAATAAAAAGCGGCTGTGTCAGTTCCATCGGTATCCCACAAGCATAGCATCACTTGCCTTCAGCAATGATGGAACTACCCTTGCAATAGCTTCTTCATATATGTATGAAATGGATGACATTGAACATCCTGAAGATGGTATCTATATTCGCCAAGTGACAGATGCAGAAACAAAACCTAAGTGAGTATGCTTCACCTATATTTGAGCCTTTCTGAGCATTCATCCCAAGATTTATTAATTTTCCTAAATTCATGAATAGCATTATTGATGCCAATAGATAGTGCAGCTTGACAGTAGGGTTGGTTTTGATTTTATCTTGTTCGCCCAAGCTTTCAATATCCGTAGGTTGATAGACGTCTGATGGATAAAATTGTGCCCAGTTGTTAGTAGAAGAAGAATGTCAAACTCTTATCCTTTTTGAATAGGTGCTATTATATGAAGCTGTGGACTTATTGCTAGCTCATTGCTTCAAGAATTAAGTGAAGAATTCAAGCATAATTTATTTGACTAAATGTTACTGTGTTTGGATATTTAAGACTTAGGATTAATGAAATCTTTACACACTGAGTATGCACCCAGCCTGTCACAGCCAGAACTGAATCTAGATGCTGTTCTAGGAAGGTTGTGTAAAATCAAGGAAAAGCTTTCTCAGTTCCCGTGTATTGGAGTTTGCTGCAGCCCTCTGATAACACAGTTTTCTATCATTGTTGTTTCAAAATGGGGCAAACTGATTGATGGAGGTAAAAGATTTCTGTTAAGCTCGCGCTGGCATGAATGTTACATAGAAGAATTGCCGTCACGGTGCAGAATTGCCCTACTCTTCATTATGCTAGCACAAGAGCAGTTGTTTTTATTTTCAAATTCCTGTGGTTTGTCATTGCTTTTTTTCTTCTTGTACTCAAACTGTCTTACACTTTATCTGGTTGGCTCCATTATTTAGTATCTAAGTGGCTACATAAATAGACACACATAAGTGATCAAAGTTCTTGAGTTTAAAACCTCAAGACCCGCCCCCCCCCTTAAGTGACTTGTATATTGCTTCAGAGCAGCCATTTTATCGCTGTGGAGATGAGGTGGAAGTTGCAGAAGAATAAATACACCATCTCTCACTTGGAGATGTTTGTTTTAAAATAATTTTGATACTCATGGAAAAATAAAACCAGAGTGTTTCAGTATTTATTTCTGGTGCTTCCTCAAGTAAAAAAAAATAATCTAAAGATGATAATTCAAATTTATTTTTAAAATCAGATTGTACTTGTTACATACATTTGGGAAGGTTTAAGAAAAAGGTGATAAAAGAATACTTGCTGCTAATAGTAAGAGCTGCATTCAGTTATTTTTGTTCATTGCTGTTTGCGGTTGCTAATTCTGTAGATGCTTCATTTTGCCGTATGAGGAGGTTAATCTACAATTAAACAATATTTCCTCTTGGCCCTCCATTATTTTCTGAAACAGATGGTTCATCATTTCCTGGGCTGTTAAACACAGCAAGGTTAAGGGTAGACTCTTGGGAATCAGCTAGTTTTGAATCTTATTAGGCTGTAGAAGGAAAACTAATAAGAATACTCCTTAATATCATTTTGTGACTGTAAACAATTATTTATTAGCAAACAATTGATCCCAGAAGGGCAAATTGTTTGAGTCAGTAATGAGCTGAGAAAAGACAGAGCATATCTGTGTATTTGGAAAATAATTGTAACGTAATTGCAATGCATTTAGACAGGCATCTTTTTGGACCTGTTTCTATCTTTAAATGAATTTCTGAAAACATTAACGAGGTTTATATGCTTTTCTGACATTTACAAGTTGCTTGTGCCAACCTTAGGGCACTAAGAATGATGCATATGTTTTAATGTTACAGTAGTGTGAGTCATCTCTGGTTTATTCTAAAAATAAGTTACTTTGGACAGAAGACTAATAGTTGTTTCATAGTGATCTTTTTGCATGTTAATTTGAATCACTGAGCATTTCTGCACAATGCATTCTTAAATGCATCAAGATGGTGCCATGTAAAGAAACTTGGCAAGATCAGCTTTTTAGATTGCTAAATTATTATATATTGTATCTTGATACAAATGTAAGCGGTCTTTCTACATGTTTCTGCTTTTATATCATGTTGAATGTTTTACTTATGGTTACTCTAAATATTGCTTGCTGAAATACAGTTTATTTATTTCAGATCAACTTAGAGGTCTATGTAGACTTCTGGTGATACTTCTCTACAAGAGGTGCCCACCTGCTCCTAACAAGACTAAACTAAAACAATAGAAGTGAGAAGAACAGTCTTTGTACTGGTGGTGTTTTTAACGAAGAAATATTTGTTTGTATATTGTAGTATGTCTTAATCTGTCATTACTTGCCTGCTTACAATGTTAGTGAAACTGTTTTCTTTATCTGCTGTCTGTAGCTAAATTAGATCAGTCCTGTAGGCAACTTTGCGTATACCTTTATAAAAACTTACCACACTTTGTAGTATCTAATTATGAAAACTTCCAGTGGTCTCATAATTGTTCAATAAATATCCATAGTTTTTCGAAAACAAATACTTTGTGTAACAATCTTTTACTGTTTGTGAAACAAACATTAAGACCAAACCTTTAAGTTGCAAGAATTCTTGAGTTCTAGATCTTCCTGATGGGAAATTTCTGAACCTTTCATCTTTTTCCAATGGGATGAACTGCAAATTTCATCATTACCCAGGGATGTTGGCTCTCCAGGCCATGTTTTCACAGGGCTGTGAAAGCCTGAAGTTGCATTAGGTGTGCTTGCTTATCTCAGTGACTTGATTGTTACTGCAGAATCATTAACTCTTTCTGGAGGAAAGAACTTGAACATGTGGTACTTTGTTTTTTTTTCACATGCTGCAGAAAGCCTAAAATTAATGATGCTTGGGAAGAATTGTGGGTAGAGGGGAGCAAATGTAGAGTTTCAGCCTACAGCTGAAGAGTCTGTTCCACGTCTGCAGGTATGACCTGGTAGCCCAGGTTTTATGGAGTAACACAAGTGGAAAGGTAGAAAAAAGGAGTTTCCTCAGAGTGGAAATGTCATTCTGGACACACAAACCCATGAAAACACGGTATTTCTCTGAATGTCTTGTTTTCCTTATTGCTAGTTGGTAAGAAGTCTAATTTGTAATCAAATATCAGCCTTTTGAGGAGGTTTTGGAGTGGGGAGTGGGTGTAAGAAGATACTTGAGCTTGGACAAATTAAAAATTTCTTAGGAAAGTAGTAATTTAGGCACTGTGTGTTTGTTCTTTCTAAACAGGAGTGTAGATCTGATCAAGAGACGAAACCTGCAAATCAATCTTCTGCTAAAAAGAATATACTCAATGTTGTGCTTTCCTGACTGGTTTGTGGAAATAAAGATAAATGCTTTCTGATTAGTACCACCAATAAAAGCTATCTCATCCAACTCTGTTTGCAGAGCAGACTCTCAGGCTGCTTTCTTAACAGTAGCTGTATCAATTGTTTGGGAGGTATTTAATACTTAAGTATTCAGGTTGTAATGAATAGTAAGGAAGGACAGAACAAAACTCCTATGAGGTTTACCAGAGATGATTAAGGTATGGATATTTTGGAGCGGTGACTGGATTCATACTTTACTCCCAACTTCTGAGTTATCAGTGCCTGCGTAGGCAGTGGGAGTACTTTATTACCTTTAAGAAAACAAACTTGCTGACAACAGAGATAGTAAGAAATAGTAACTGATCGTTCCGGAGAAGGTGGTGATGGAAAGGAATCTGAGCTCAGTGTGTGCAGAAAGCTAACGAACTGTTACCAGATAGAGATAGTAAACTAGTTGTATGTAGAATATGTTATAATTTGTCATGAGCTAGATATGGATTCCTTGATAATATAAACTGTTTTTGATAGGTTTGAAAAAATTAAAGATCTTCCTGAATTAAATATGAACAATGCCGTCACTACAGTAGCATCCAGCCTCTGTTCTGCTAGATGTGCACCATCCCTGTTCCCATTTTAACTGGCTTTTTTCATTGAGGATACTTGACTGATGTTGTCCAAAGGTTGAATTTTTGATGTCAGCTTAGGAAGTGATGATACTTGATGGTGTCTTGGTGTTTGAGTTGTTCTGTTTTTTTGTTTGAACGTTTTCTGAGGAATGAATTGGTACATAAGGTCTGGGGCCTAAATGTGGGAACCAAAGGTTTCTGTGAGAATGACTAGCAAAGAAATAGTAAGCAAAACCCCTGGTTTGAGGGGTGACTGCAGGTTGAGACAGCAGACTTTGTGTTAAGAATACTATCAAGCGTTCCAGGGTTGCAGACCACAACGTGTATGTGTGTGCAAGGTTTAAATGCATATATATTTGCAGAGCTATTTGTTGTTTCTTCATCTCTTCTTAGCTGAGAGTGTATAATATTACAGAATATAGGATTGAGTCCACAAAGAAATTACTTTGTTGTTACCTAGAAGTACAATAGTGACCTTGCTTGCACAAAAGGAGAGGCCTGAGGTGAGGATGGGTCCAAAGAAGTAATGTATGAAGGCTGGAAATAATGAAAAGATGGAGAAAGGAATGTGTGAAACGGAGAGAGGATAGAATGGGGAGGAACAAGGGTAGAATTGTGGGGAACAAAGTGAAACAAGAGCTAGAGAAAGTGGGGGAAAACAGAGGAAGAATGAGGGCATTTACAAATTATTTGTGTAAAAGTAGATGCATAACATAATGTGGAAGTAATGCCACCTGTGCAGTTTTTTCATTGGTACGTATCAGGAAAAAATCCTGTTAATTAATGCTTGACGTACTAAGATCTGCATGCTTCAGTGGACAAAGGTAGTCACAGATGCTTAGGAGGAAATGGATTGGCTTTAATAGTTCTATTTTGTTTTAAAAATGGCAGGAAAATTCCTCGTGGTGTGTTGGTGTTTTATGTAAATGCTTGAAAGAAACAAGAGCCTGTAGAAAATAGTGAGACAACCAGGCATAACAGAGGAGAAATGTTAGTTGGTCGGGGCTACAGCTGTGTCCAAATGTTAGGTATGAATATGTGCCGTTGGAATACGGATATTTCTTTTACTAAGATTAATCTTCCTTTTATTAGCTCTTTTCTAGAAATGCTGGTCAAGGCAGAGGTTCATAAGCTGGAGAAATCGTGAAACAAGCCTTTTCTGACCTGTATATAACAAGCAGCTGAACAAAGAGTATATACTGAGTCTTGATCAGAGGAATTGAGATCTAAAAAAGCTCCTTAAGTCATTGCTTTTTGCACAGTGTTGAGGGCCATACAGAAAACATGGAGTCATAGCCATCATTCTAATAGAGTCATCAATCACCGTTGACTGCTTGCAGGGAAAAATATCATGGGTTGTCTCTCAAGAGCCTCATAACACTGTGGTATTAGAAGCCAAGTGGCATCTGTGCCCGGAATGTTACAAAAGCATGCTGGTAAGTGTACTTTTTTCTGTTGGGCAGTATTTTGACATAATCGGTGTATGGTTATGACATGCAGGTCTGGAGTTCTGCTGCATCTCGGATGTGGTGTTTTGTGCTGCCGCTGCAATTATAATAAATATATACTAAAAAAAAATGTGTCTTTTAGATGCGTGATTTCCCAAGCAAAACCAGTCCCTGCTCTGAGCTCAAAGCTGAACTCTGAGCCCTGAACACAAAGACTTAAGTGATGCCGGTGAGAATGACCTTTATGGAGCTGTGTAGGTTTTGCTAGCTCCATCTTCCTTAACTGTCTCCCACTTTTGTAAGTGTCCAGTAGTTTTTACTGCCTTGAAAATTAAGGACTTTTTGTAGTTGGAGTCATGTAGTCACCAAGTTCAGCAGTAATTCAGCTGGTGCATCTGTTAAGATAGATGCTCAAAAGCTGGGTGTTTCTACTATTGGATACTCTTGCAAATGTTGGCCTAAATGACACATCCACCATCAGTGGTTGGTATTAGTGGTCTGGAGCAGAACCTATTTCTTTTGACTAGCAGACATCTGTTCTGGTGATTACACCATTAGCTGCTTTTATGTTGTTTAGTATAATCATAACCACAAGGCTAGTAATTTTTTAGTCAATATGCAACTGATATAACTTCTAGTCCTCCAGCAATGTGGCATTTGCTTTGAAATGTGTCAGGCTTCTTTGTTCAAAATAGTATTTAAGTGATACTTTAATACGTTTAGGTACATAGAATTTAGGAAAGAAAAGTCAAATACAGGACTCGCCCAGATATTCTTATAACTAATATGCTAAAGGCACGCCCTGTGAAATCTGTCTTATTTCATAAGGCTATGTGTGCGGCACTTTTTGACTGTATCATACATTTTCCTAGAGCATGAAAAGATATGAATGTGCTAACACATGATAGCAACACGGGGGATGTAATAGGTCTTCAGAGTCTCCTGTGATTACCTGCAAAGTGGAAGGGAATAAACCGTTCTCCATGTCCACTGGGACTGGGACAAGGCATAATGAGCTTAAATTGCAGCAGAGATTAGTGTAGACATCAGGAAAAACTTTCTAAGGGTGAGGATGGTTAAGCCCAGGAATAAATTGCCTGGGGAAGCTGCAGCGTCTCCATCTGTGGAATTTCTTGAGCACGGCTTAGACAAGCATTTGCCAGGAATGGTGTGGTTTTAACTGGTTCCACCTTCGGGCAGGAAAGATAAGCTAGTACTGGTTGTACCTGCGGTGGTTACGCTGCTAAATCTGTCTCTGATCATTCCTTCACCTGGCATTGCTCCTGTTACAGCAAACTGCTATTCTTTGTAAGCGGGGCAGGGGTTCCTATTTATTTAAAATTCTTAAATTCTCAAACAAACTTTTATTTTTCCTCCGTGACCCACACCGCCATTAACAGACAAACTCATTTCAGCTCCGAATTCGCCCATGCTTACCAGCTTACCCCGCCAGCGTGTCCTGGCGCGCCAGAGCCGGCGGGTGCTGGGGAGCTCCGCCTGGGAGAAAGCTCTGCAGAACTGTCCCGTTAAACACGACCGTCATACTTCTTAAATTCAGTGCATTCGTTTCGTAGGCATTTCTGAATTTGTATTTGGTTAATAAAGTGAAGTACCTGATTCTTACTAGCTGCGTAAATATTTCATTGACATCAATCTGACAATAATTGTAGTTCAAGCTTGCAGGTAGCTTCACCATCAGCTGGCACTGAACAACTCTTGTACCAGCGCAGCACGTAGTTGTATATTTTAATCCATTCCCCACTTACAGAAAACGACTATGTTCTCTTTTGGTAAAAACAGAGCAAGGTAGCATCGATTAAAAACAAAGCTATAATTTATTCAGTTATGCCAAAGTGTTCCTAATAATTGAATTAAACTAAGCAAGGGTTGCTTTGCCCTGCTCGTGTTTTCTGCAAGCCACCACTGTTCTGCAGCAACAGCAATGCAACAAAGACAACAACTGCCTTATTCTCAACGCTGCGCAGATGCGTTGTAAGAAATTATCCTGGCTTGAGAATTTGCTCTCTAAATAGATAAGGCAGCCAAAAGTTGAGAGAGAAATATTCTCATTCCACAGATGTCAACAAAGGCACAGAATAAGGAAGCAAATTTCGTTGTCACAGAGCAAAGGCAGGGCTTGAACAGATTTCTTGGATCCTAGCTCATCTAATCGGTTTAATTCTTTGCCTCTGCTGTAGACTTACTGTGGGGAGTTATTTGAGTTAATCTTTCTTATTCCTGTGATGTAATTTTTTTGTCAATTGAACAAACAGTGCTTCTGTACAAAGGTAGATGAGACCAAATTTTTGAGAGAGTTAAGATCCTTAGATGAATCTTCCTAAATGCAAATTGTACTTGTACAGTGATACTGTGTTATGATACACTGTGTTGTGATACACTATTGTGTTGATATATAGCAGTGCTAAGTAGCATAAAGAGGTTCCAGTGGAATACAAAGATTTACTTTATTTACTGCTTTAGCGAAGGCTAGATGTAACAAGATGAAAGTAGAACGTGCAAGCGTTTTTAGAGGTTGTGCTTTCAAAAATAATCATAAAATGTGCCATCGTGTTTCTACGTAGTATTATCTAGGCAGAAAAAAAGTATAATTCAGGCCCTGAAAATCAAAGAGTATTAAGTAGTATGAAGTAGAGAATTTGTAATCTGCTTTGTAAAGCTCAAAAAAAAAAATAAAATTGCACAGCCGTAGCCTGTGCAGCAGACAAAAGAGTGGAGGCATGAAGAATATGTGTAGAGATATATATTTTTTTGCCATGTTCCACACCCTCAGTTTCTGATGTCTGTTATTGATGACTCTGTTTTCTTGCCCCGCACAGACACTTCGTGTTCTGCCGGGGAGTCGGTGGCTGCAGTTGCTGCAGTGCTACATGTGCAGCTTCGGCTTTGTGCGTTGTAGGATGCTCATCCGTTGCTACAAAGCTGTTGAGAAGCTGCAGGTATGTTCTCCCTGGGAACAAATATGTGGGGTATTAGTAGGTGGGAGAGGTCTCAGCACATAGCCTATTCTTTGACATTTTCTTTAATATATAAAGAAATCACTGCTCTTCATTTTTTACTTGCTGGTCATAACCCATACCATCCTCTGCATCACTTAGAGGCGTCAACTGGTGACATAGACTGTAATAAGACAGTATAAATATCCCTTGTATTTGTAATTTTCATGTTTTGAGAACATGACTTCGGCTTTTGCTCTTCCATCTATATATTTTTTTTTTATGTTGAGATTATTTGACTCTTTATGCAAAGGTGGTGGCTGCAAACACAGGATTGGCTGGAAGGTGAAGCTGCCCAAGCGGTAGATAAGTGCCCTGTTTCTGTCAGAGTACATTAATTTCTGCTAATGAGAGTTTGGAGGGAAACATTGTGAGAAATATTGGTAGGTAAACTTTTCAAATGAAACATCTGGCCTTTTGTGCAAAATCCTTGGTCCTGTACCACAGATTAAATGGCAGGAATGTACGTGGGGAAATGTATCTATCCGTTCCTGTTGAACATCTTTGTTTTTAAGATCATAGTGCTTGGTTTGAAAAATACAAGAAGTGCTTAAATCCTTGAATTTTTCCCTTGGTTATAATAGAGTCACTGTTCTTTCCCTGTCATCTGCAATCCTTGAATGCTTTTAATCAAATCCTCAGGATTTAAATTATTAAACATCTTTTTGGGATTACATTTTTTATTCCTAATTATACGCAAAAGATATATATCATGAAATATGCAGCATGTAATTGCGATTAAAGCGTGCAGTCTCCCAAAAGATGGGTCTAACAGTTTTATACATCCAAAATTTAATTAGGCAGATAATGGGGTTAGAAGCAAGATTTTTAAGGATGGGGTAGGGAAGGAAATTTTTGGAATTATGTTTTTTTTAATGGAGATAGAAATCAATATGGAGGCTGCAAATGCAGATCAAAGTCATATTTCTTTCCTGATCTCCACTTGTGTCTTCTTTCTTCTTGTATTGGTCTCAAGATTGTCCATACAAAACTGCAATTTGTCTAAATAGTGAACAAGTAACTCAAGGAGTCGCAGAATAAAGTCTGATTTTCTATATAGTTGGGTTTTGCAGTTGGTCCTTCTTAGACATCTGGGAAATCAAGTTTAGACTTAAACTCATCCACAATCGGGAGGAAACTTTTCCCAGGTAGATTTCCTGGTCCCTCCTTCCTGGGCATGTTATTAAAGGCTGTCTCCTCTGCTTGGCTGCCTGCTTTCATGAGGGATACAGGAATTTGATATCTTTGAGACCTTCTTCTTCTGTCAAACTGAGTTGTAATTGGTCAATCAGTTCCAAACTTATTAAGGGGGATGAGAGGAGAAGGGGACGGGCAGACAGACACAGACGATTTCATTGCACGAATCTCATTTCCTTAGGGAACTGGAATAAAAAAAATCAATTAAGGTTAAGACTCTCCAGTACCCTTCTTCAATTACTTTCTGAGAACAATGCCCTTTGCTGAAGTATCCATGATATACAATATCTCGATCAGTCCAGCATAGGATGAAACCCATTTTGTCAGTTGTCTGCAAGTGTCCAAATACAGGATAAAAACTTGGCTTTTGCGTAAACAGCAGCTGAGGTTGTGGAGCCTTTCGCAGCGTCAGGATTCACCCGTTGCAGGTCGCATTCGACCAGGTTCAAAAGGACACAACTCTCTCTTTTTATTCCCATCGGCGGCCGTAACGCCAGCGTTTCGAACGCCCCTCATGTGCTTCGGGGCTACGGTCGCCATTGCTTTGTTCTTGGTCACGTTTATACAGCAACGGAAATTTCAGGCGCTGCTATTTTAGGATGCCTCTGAAAAGCCTCCTCATGACTTTCACCTAAAGAGAAACCGCTGCGTGACCACTTCACCTCTCCGGGTGGAGGGTAGCGGTGCACCATCCCCAGCGTGCGGGAGCTTCGCGCCGGGGCTTACACCCGCCGAGCTGCGAGGGAGGAGGAGGAGGATGCTGGCTCCTGCGTCTCATCACGTGCCCCTTCCAGCATCAGGAGTTTCCTACCAGCCGCACCACTCCAAAGGCACGTGGTCCCACCCACGCTTCTGTTTCCGCGTCGAATGACCTTACGCGCTGCTTATTAACCGTTTCTTTCTCTCTTGTCGGCAGTGGTTATCTTCTTTCACCTGGAAATTTCACTGGTTTACAAATAATTCTGTTTACCCTCCCCACATCGTTGTTTTGTGGGTTTTTTTTTGTTTGTTTTTTTGTTTAAATATTTAGCATTTCATTAAGTCGCTATTCCTCCAATGAGGAATAATTCAAATATAACTTCGAAGTGGCAGACGTATTGAAATACTGAATAAAACCCTAATGTTTTCAAAAGCTGTTTTCTGGACTGTCTTCTAAATCATCATCAAAGTCCCAAACTGAAACAAAAAACAAAAACCCCATGACCCCAAGCAAACAGGTTTTTTGCTGTTCCGATGGCAGACCAAGCCTATGTGAGCAGTCTGAAATGTTTATGATCTCAAAAGCAGCAAAAATCATCAATTTTCTGCCATCCCACTTTACCCAGCAGAGGTGTCCAGATTCAACACTTTGGGGCTATAGTTCCTTTTTCTTCCTCTTATTTCGGTATTTGTTATGCTAATATTTTGTTTTGCTGTGGAACTGTTTACAGTAAAGAAAAAGCCACCCTTATTTGCCTAGAATCTCTATGGTGAGGGATTTTGTTTTTGTGGAGAGAGAGAAATGAAGGATGAAATAGAGGAAGCGTCCATGTTTTAGATGATTCATTATATGTATCCCCTTATTTCTTGTTTTACATCTCTGCATTTTCATTTCTCTAAGGATGTTTTACCAAAAAAAAAAAAAGGTAATGCTTTTCCTGTGCGTCAACTTGAAGACATTTTGTTGGGACTTTGTTATAATGTCACTTGAGTTATTTAGTTCCTCGCGGAGTGATGTGGAACCAGGATTCAAACGCTGACCAAAACCTTTTGAACTCAAGGGAGATCTTTTCAATTTTGTGACCTGCTGTAAGGCTTGGAGACAATTCCTCTGGCTAAAATCAGTGAGGAAAGCCTTCTTTCTTCTGGCACGGCATCAACCTCTGTCTCAAAATGGTGGCAAATAATGTTTTCCAGATTTTATTTGTTACTACGGCATCAGAATCACCTTTACAGGCAGATACGGTATTCCCAAAAATAGAGATTGTGGTTTATGTCATTTGCATGTAATGCATTATCATGGCCATTATGAAGTCCCCTAGTAACTCTTTACTATTAGAAAAAAATTGCATCGCGGGACAGTAAGTATCATCAATTAATGCTTTTTTTTTTTTGAGCTGGCTTCTAATGCAGCCGCCTTTCATCCCACTATATAAGATTTACCTCTAACCTAGAATCTTTCACCCGTTATCTATAATGTATAATTATAAATACATTGTAGTCTTGAGTAAGTACAATTAAAAAGGGTAATTCGTTTCCCTCCCTCTCTCCCATCCTCCCACCCAAGTCCTTAGGTTTAATTTTCATGATTATGTTAGATTATGAGTCATTTTAAATCATGGTATCCAGTAGAGACTACTCCTACTCTGCAGCTCTTTTCAACAGTTGTTTATGGTAGTTTCAGCCTCTTTCTGCCTCTCTGAGGCTCTTTATTTTTAAAGCAAGGCAGACAAGGCCTAAAATTATTCCATTAAAGAGGTGCAATTTTTGTAATGGGACTTAGAGTGCTCTGCAGAAGTGCAGGCAAGTTTCTTCAATATCCTGAGCATTATTCGCTCATTTAGTTAAATGATGTTTCTAATTCCCTGGTAATTACATGTAATGAGGCACTCTTTCTCTTCTTGATGAGACTTTAGCTTAATATGAGATGTCGTATTTTTTCTTTTTTTTTTCCTTTTTTTTTTTTTTTTAGGGATAATTACCCTTCCCAGGAAAAGCAGGGGGTTTGTTGTGCAGAATATATAGCAAATTATTTTATTTCCTGCCATCTTGACTGCCAGTAAATTATAAAATTAAGTTTCAGTGGAGCATTAGCACCATTTTGGAAAGGCTTGAGATTTTTTTTTTTTTTCTCTTATTCATGTATTGATGTCCTTTGGGACTATTGAGCTATTATTCATAGAATAGATGTTTTTCTGCCAATTCCTAGTATTAGATGGTATTGAAGCAGCAACATAGGTTTAATTTTTTGCTGGATAATTTCCAATGCAGAATAGTCTTGTTAGCTGCTTTTTGTATCAGGTAATTATCTTTATAAAGTTTTAGTAACACCATCCCCCCTTGGTGACTAATTAAATTTATTTTTATGCATGTTGTAATATTAAATGCTGGGGAGCTTTTTGTTTTCAATTCTGGATGGCTGTTCTTTCTTAAATTTCTTACATTTGAATAACATCTAGGGTACTGGAGTGAATGAAAAGCTGTAGGATACATAAAGTTAACAATAATAATGCAGCATTTAACTTCAGTAAAAATAGAATCAACAGTAATTTTAATTACTCTGAATTTCCTATCTTTTGTCAGTGTCATTTTCTTCCTGTTATACTGATACGGTGATTCCTGTCTGCATTTTTGTTTTTAAATTCAAAATACTGTAAGAATTATGAATGGAATAGCATCTGAAAATAAAATTGTATAAGGGCGATCTCTGCATTAGGAGTTGAATTGCCATTTAAAAAAATATTTTTCTATTTCTTATAGAAAATCTAGGGATGGATTTATCTCACCTACCTTTAGCTATCTAAAAGCAAGGTTTTTAGTCGTGAGCCTAAAGCCAGCTAGGCTTCTCTATTTCCAGTTTTTGAAGTATTGTAAAATAACACCTGTTTGTGCAAGAAACTTATATGAAGGGTGAGGTCTATCGGTCACAGCGTTCCTGCTACTTCATTTATTTTTTTTCCTCTGCTGCAGCTTGAGATATGACTTACAGTTTTTGATGCCTGGCAATGAGCAGAACGTGGGTTCTGGGCGCATCTGGTTTGCAGGTGGACCTTGGGCGAGTCACTTTACCTTCTCCGCATCGGTCTCCATCAATAATGGTGTTAACGACAGCCATCTCCTCCGCAAAGAGCTGTGAAAGCTACAGGCTGAAATGGTTGTATAGCAGCCAGACCCAGCGTTGTTAGAACTTTCCAACACCTTTGCGACAAACGTTACTCCTGGCCGTACGTGGAAGACACATCTACCCTGTGCGCACACCTTGCAGGAGGAAATAAAATAAAATAAAACTCTGGTTGCACGGGGGAAAACCTTATTGTCTAGCAGGGGTGGCTGGGGAGGGAATGAGAAAGGCGGGCGATGTTCGTTACCAAAAAAATTTCGTGTGACTTCTCGCTTGCTCTCTCTCTGGAAGAGATTTTTTTTTTTTTTTTTTTTTTGCAGTCAGTTGGGAAGATTTGCCCTGCTCATCCTGGCAACAGCACGAACGTATGGAAAAGAGAAGGCCATGGAAGAACCTTTATCGATATGAAGATTTATGTTCCTATGTGTGAGTATATTGCCTTTATACCCTTTGAAGTCAATGAGAGTACCCACATGCTTTGAAATATGTTCATTTAGGGGTTTTGTAGGGTCAGCATCAGAAGCCGTAGTGTTCGAAGGATTAAGTCTTGAAAGTGGTGGGCTCTTGTATCAGAAGTGTGCTTTTTCTGTCTAAGGAACCATGGTGCTGCAAAATTCTAAATATAAAGGCACATCTTCATGATAAAACCAAGATTTTGAGAGGCTAAAGTGCAATCAGCGGTAGAAAATAAATGTCATAAATAACTTTTTGATCCCAAATACTGTGACCCCAATTCTATAGAAAGAAGCTGGAAAAGTATGACTGCATCTCACTCTTTATTTCATCTTAAGCAATTTGACATCAATCAAATGACTATAGAGGCAAAGGCATGAACGTTTATTTCCCAGCCCACAGAATTGCTGTCAAATTGCAATTTTCAAAATTGAAAGAGTCGTTAAGCTAGATTTTCTCCATTTTCTTCCTAGTTCTTTCCCTCAAACTTTCAGAAATGTGCTTCTCAATTTTGTGGTGTACTATTCTACAATGTGCGGGGAAATTAAAGAAGCTCCTGAAAAAAAATCTTTACTGCACAGTGGTAAAATCTCCTTTTCCCCTCTGCACCTCGGTATATAAATCTAAAGGAAGACTACAGCAAAGGAGAGGGAATGAATGAAATCTGAGCGTTAAGATATTGCCCTGGTGAGGCTGGCAGGTGAAAGAAAGAAGTCTGGTACGTTCATGTTACACCCTTTAAAGCTGTCTGGCTATGACTCGTTACCTCCAGTCCGCTGCAACTCGGAGCCAATACTCAGACCTTCTACGAAGGGCAGCCTGTTACCTGGTGGTTGTATTTTATGGGTGTCAACTTTGAGTAAAAACTTCTCCTCAATGTTATTAGGAAGGCAGGACACGCATTCATTAAACGCCTATTGCGTTTTAAACAAATGAGGCAGCCACATCCTTAGAATACAGAAGCTCAATGAGAAACGTTTCAAAATACAAAATCAGATTTTACAGGTGTTATCCATCTGCTGTTGCTTTTGCAACAACAGAGTTTGGGAAGCCCCAGTGGAGATCTGCGCTCCATTGTAGAGAGCTATATAAACCCACCGAGGCAGCACCCACCTGGAAGAATTTACACTCAAAACAGACGATACTGGTGAGGGGAATTATTCTCATTCTCACCAGTCAGTCTCAGAAGTGATGCTCTGAGAAAGTGCCTTCTCTTTTATTAAGGCATTTCTGTTAAATGGTATTTATGGGAAATGCAGCCACCCTCTCAACTGTTGCAATACTTTGGGAGGTACCTAAATCCGATCGGTGCTTTACTGTCTCCTAAGTTGCTGAAAGCCAAAGCTCCTTGATAGACCTGAGGAGGTCAACACTTCCCTCGTCTTTAAAACCAACTGTAATGTTTCTGCTCATGTCTTCCAGTTTTTGCAGTCTGGTAGGAACTTCAAAGCCTGCCTAATATATGCAATTTTCTCTTAAAACAACAACAACAAGCTTCTAGTGGAGAGAGTGCGCGTCTCAGCTGTAGTGACCCACGTTCAGCCATGAACTCTGCTAGAAGGAATTCCAGCTTCTTTCTCGGGTGCTGCCACAGCTGTTGGGTACAGAGCTGTTTTGAGATGGCAGGTATGATGCAGGAGATCATGACTAGCACCACAACCGATTCACTTGTGTATTTAAATAAGTAAAAATGAACAGGCTTTTTGCTACTGTTTCACACTGCTGCAAATAAATCTGCAGGCACTCCCTCTGTTGCCTGATGTGTTTTGAGTTGTTGACCCCGGAGCGGGAGTACCTGTCTGCCAGTTTTTCCCAGGCTCCAGGAGATCTCCTGAGCATGTCACCAGGTCATTCCCATTGAAAGAAGCCAAATCCAGAGAATGCGGAAGGTCTGCTGTTGTCTTTGCAGTCTTCCCTCTTTAATATTTCCTGTCGGTAGAAGTCTGAAGGATCATAGCGTAGGGATTGCACCGGCTTCATCGCGTAGCTGGCTGCAGATGAAAGCACAAATCACAGTAACCACATGGCAGCCTGGTGCGGGGCGTGTGCGCAACCACCGTGATGCGGCTGCAGAGAAGACGAGGAGTAAAGGTAAGTTAGGCTGATACAGGAAGCTGGGCTTCTAAGTGCCTGATTTGCTGTTTTTCAAATACTTCAGAAATATTTTCCAAATGTTTTTCAGTTTTCCCAAGGTACAATGCTTGGGGTTTCCATCTTCATCTCCACCTTAGTCGTCTTTTTTATTTTGCTCTAGGAATTTCTGTATCTGATGAAGGAAAACCAGAAAATAAAAAAAAAAAGAATTTTTTGCCAATATATACGCTCATATTGTGCTTTTTAGATATTACCTTTTTGGAAAGCTTCAGTATAAAAGACTGAAAAGTCATGGTAATTTCTGTTTTATTCCAGGGATTAAATCTTGGCAGATGTCACCGAGTTCAGCTTGTCTTGCTTACCAGTATTTAGGCATCCAGCTATGTAAGAAAAGCAGTTTGGAACAGTATAGTGCGGGAGGATTATTCACTGTTCCTGTGTGGAAATGGTGATAAATAGACTAAACCTCCCTGTTTGTGCTCTTCGGCTCCATGCCGCGGCTGAGCAGACTGCCGGGGTGGTTGCTCTTCGTGCCTGCCAGATGATGCGGAGCAGGGTCCACCCTCCAGGCAGCGCGAAGAAGCGGCAGCAGCACTGCTCGAGGGTGAGCCTTTCAGCCTGGCCTTGGCCTTGAAAATTGCAGCTTGCATGTAGGCTTGGTAAAAGCTTGCTAGCTGTCTGCAAGGCAGGAGGAAGGTGGTCTTTGCTGGTTTCTGCTCTCCCGTAGCGCGTGGTGCAACAGCCTCAGCTGCTACCAGTCATGGTACCATCCGTCAGTACGTGGAAACCCGTCTACCAGGACTGGACTAACTCCAACACCCCTTTCACAGGGCGAAGTAGGAGCCATCAGATTAAGTTCGCTGTTTCTTGCTAGAGTAGCTCTAAGCCAATGGCCCATAGGCAAAAAAACCTGTTAGTAAATCAGAGGAGTAACCATTTGTTGACATTTCTGTCTGTCAGCCCCAGACATCAGCCGGTATCCCGACGGTGATGGGGCTCTCTGTCATAGGCACTTACACCACTGCAGATTAAGATACTCATTTCAGATTGTTACAAATGCCTTTATCCATTCCCATTGACATTTTAAACAAACGGTGATATATTTAGTACAATAATTACAGTTATTTGATTACCTTTCTTTTAGCCTGAAGTAGAAGGCAACTGACAGATGTGAATACCTCTGAGACCAATACTCTGTAATAAACTAACATTATTTATTATGAGATGCATTTTATTAATAGGAATTGGCAGTAATTAATTCACTAAAGTTGATGTTACTAATAATTACATGTAATTCATGAAATATTTATGAAAGAAAACTGTGTATAAAAATGACGCAAAGGTCACTTAGCTAATTAGTTAATAAATGTCACCAACATTTCTATGGACTCTCTCTAATTCTGAATAGTTTCAGATTTTCCTTAGTGAAATAATTTTTGAAACATTTTTTTCTTCGCACATGGCATCTTGACATGGAAGCTAACATTTCTGGTTATTGTTTTGAGTACAATGTATGTACTGTTTCCTTTGCTAATTCACTTTGTCCTCTTTCCTTGTTCATAGTGAAAGATCCTGATTAGAGATAGCACTAGCTCAATCTAATTTAGGTTATCAGTGAGTTGCGGTGTCTCCCAGTTTAAGGATATGTGAATATATCTCTGTCTTTTTAACTTGATTCCACTGACTTTCCTTGGAATCAAATAACCGTCATCCAAATTAATAGCTGACATCTGAACTGGAAAAATCTTACCGTCATTTCTGCTCGCACTGGATTCAATGACAAAAACGCCCATTGGCCTTGTGAGATGCAGGATCGGACCCCGGGCCGTTCCATGTTCGTGCTTTGAGCAGTAACGTTGCACTCATTTGTGGCAGACTGTCGTAGGATAAGCTGGTGGTATTTGCAGAGTAAGGTGCAGAATGAGGTTATCTTCGCAATTAGGTCATCCTGTGTAATACAGGCTATGGAGAACTTCACCCTGTTTTGAATTAAGCCAAACACAAGTGTGTTTGGCTAACGCCAGCCTTTCAGAGACGTTCAGACATGGTTTGAAACACTAAGAGCCGGGGAATCCACCACATCTTTTTGTCACACGCTGCAGGAGCCAGCCAGGCTCACCCTTCAAACATGGATGGATCTGGCTTCAGTTTCTTGCTGCAAGCCAAACACAAATTATTAGGCTCAATTTAGGGTTTTCTGTATAAAATCCCATGTTGTCTTCTGAAGAAGGGCAGACTTGGTGATCTAATAATGTTCGTTCCCATGAGTCTGAGAGCCACCTTTTGCACTTCCCTCATTCTGGCGTTGCTTTATGCTCTGTCATAAAACAACCTTCAGCGCTCGGCCTTTTGGCAGGGAAGAGAATTGCTTAAGGACTTCGGGGATGAGGAGGTGAAGAGAGCGTTGTGCTCACCGCCTTAAATCCAGGCGTGAGGAGTGGTGACCAAGGGCTGATGTCACTTTGCTGCTCTGTGGGTGGGTGCAGTGGCTCTGGCGCAGCTCTGAGCCGGGAGATGGACACAGGGCTGCCCTAAATCAGGGAGGGGCTGGCCTGTATTCAGAAGCTTTCTTGAATAGTTGTTCTCTGGCTCGATGTTGCTGTACTGACCAGGATCAGACTGCGCTTAGACAACCGTCGCCATGAGGTCCTTAAAAGCAAAGCTGTGTGTGGAACCGTAATTCCTCTTGTTTTGAGAATGTGAGACTTCTGGCCGGTGAGGAAACCTTGGTCTTTGGTACCGAGGGCTTACGTTTCTCGTGCGTGCCATTCACAGCAACAAAACATGCCTGGGAACCCCCCCTTTATTAAGAACCTGTCCACGTGGGTCGGTGTGTGTTATAATGTCTCTCATGGTTGTCTACCCATGGATATCCTGAACACACATAGGTCAAACTCGTAACTGAAGTCTCATGTCTCTTATTCCATTTTTGTGGAGTAACTTTATAAAATAAATCTTCTTTAAAGAACAATTTTATTTTATAGTAAGATCTGATATAGAAATTTTTATTACATTAGACAATAAAATATAGCTGGGTAGGCCATATAGTCTTGAATGGCTAATGAGCATCAATAGAAGTTACTCTGGCTGATAAACATTTGTCTTTTACTCAGCAGCTGTTATCCTTTTTAAGCACAAATTAAGCCCCTTTACATTTGAAGGTGTTCAGCCTCAGTTCAGTGGGACAGCACAGATCTTTGCATTTGCTGCTGCTGGGGTTGGTCAGTCTTTAACATCATGTATTCTGCTGAAGTCATTCATTTCTGTGCACGTACGTTCCTATGCCATTTTTCATGAGGCGGCAGAGGTGGTGTCGTGCCGGGCGGTCTGTGTTTAGGTGGGTGAAATCGGCTTGCAGTGGTTTTCCTTGAATCGGTTAACTTTGAAAAGAAAATTTTCTGGAGGAAGAGCTGGTACAGAAGAGCGTTTTTGTACCTTTCTGCGAGCCGGTGCAAAAGCAGCCGTGACTGCAGCAGCTCCGGCATCCAGCCCGGCTCGGTGCCCTGCCGGGGACGCGGGCGAGGAGCCGCGCTGGTGCTTGCAGGGGGGTCCCGTGGTGCAGCTTCTGTTCTCTCCGTCGCTGCCCAGCGCGAGCAAACGGACCCGGGCCAGGCAGCCGTTACCTCGCTGCCCTGACGGTTCACGTTCCCTTTAACGCGCAGGTGCAAAACGGGTGTTGAACGAAAGAGGTCTCTCTCCGGTCCTTGTTCAACAGAGGTGCGTTGCCTTCAGGTGGCGAAGGCAGCTGGCAAGATGGTGCTGGTGGTCTTGGGGTCTGGATGTTACCGTCTACTAAGAACTTGATGGAGGAGCTCAGATGAAAGACCTGCAGATGGAAATGACGTCTGCTAATATCACGTCTGCTAAACTACTTTGGCTTTGCTCTTTCCAACTCTACTTTTAACAAAAGAATGATGTTGTTTTTTCTCCTTTTGTGAGCCCCCAAAGCTTTGAGGTGATGTTCCTCTGAAAGGATACTGGACAGAGAAGTGGAAAGAGAAAACAGTAGCAGAAAATGAACAGACAAGAAAGGATGGAGAGTGCAAGGCCATTCCCCACTTTTGGCTTCACCCCTTTTTGTTTGGCCAGTTCCTGATGGGGAGACAGCTCCTCAGGGCTCTGCTGGCTGGTGTTACTCGCAGGTCTCCTTCGACTGCTGATAGGTACACCAGAGAGTTAGACACCTGGACTGGTCAGGCTCAGGCACTTCCAAACGGCATTGCTTTGTGTGCTAACATCCCTGCGACGTTAGAGTAATGCACTGAATGTCTCAGGTCTGCTTTCTTGTGAACAAGCATGAATGTGTAGCTATCAAAACAACAACATGGCCACCATAAAGGATGGGTTAGAAAGGAGTAATTACATTTATTAATGAGGAATGAGTTCTTAACTCAGTGGTCCTTCCTGAGCTCGTTTGTCTGATGGCAGTCCCTATGCAAAATGCATGCTACCCTCTTTGGTGTTGAGGATGGGCTAGAGCCATATCAATCTCTTAGTCTTTCCCTAGTAAATTCATCTCAGCTTGTTAATAAATGACAAGGTTTGGTCTTGCATTATTATATAGCCTAACTGAATAGGGAAACAATTTTCTGAGATTATTTGAACTGCCTGCCCTGGAAAATAAAAATGAAAAAGCTCTTGTTATTTTCAACTAACAAACAGACTCTCAGAAAGAAAATCTTCAGCAGCAAACAGAAGAGACAGCAAAACAAGGTAAGGGAAGTATGCACAAGAGGGTCTGTCGCACAGAATATGTACAAATCCACGGTGCCTCTTCCTGCTATCTAAACCATTTTAGCCTTTACTTCAGTTACAAACAGTCTTCCTGATGGGCAATCGCCTTGGAAAAAAACGGAACAATTTTGAATTGCCTTGAATAAGCTTCCTAACAGGCAACTGGTTCTGATAGAACAATTTTAAACTCTCTGTCTCCTTATCTTCTGTCGACATCATTTTTCAGAAGGGGCAACAGGACCAAATTAAATCGTTTTGCTGCAGACAGTCTGTCTGTCTGATTGCATTGCGACTGTTGCCCATTGTGAAGATTTTCTCTAGCAGTTTAAAACTAAGACGAGAGGAAAGTTCATGTGTACCCACACACAGAGCTGCACACAAGCCTGTGCCTCCCTTCCCTTACGCTTACTCAGTTATGAGATACATTTACAGCATACAGAGTCCAGTTGTTCCACCCCACGGCCAGCTCCACTTGGTTGAAAGTGTCAGACCTCCCCCCCCCCCCCTTTTTTTTTTGTTGAAGACAGACTAAGAGCTTGAAAGAAAGAGAATAATCAGAAGATGTATGTGAGTCGGTTTAATCCAAATACTACTTGTGGAAAGAAGCGTAGGGAAGCGTGACAGGCAGCACTTGCATCTGATTTGTCGTGTTCACGCTAAGGCAGGAGCAAAAGGCTTTGGTTGTCGTTTGTCTTTGGTGTTTCTTTTGCCTTATTCTCATCTCTGAAGCCTAGCTTGTCTGCAGAAAGCTTGATTTTTGACTGAGATGCAGCTGTTAGGACTGAACAGAAACAGTGAGCATGGTGGAAGAGAAAAAAACTGGGAAATGAGATGAGCTGCAGCCAGCAAAGGGATTTGGAGAACCTGATTGCTGTATAACGAAAGAAGCCTCTGGGATATGTTTTACTTACTGGAGGAGAGAAGAGCTGTGGTCTTGGGACATGTTTCTAAGGCCTGCAATGCACAATCATCGCCTTTGGATTGTGTCCAAGTGCTGCTCAGAATCCTGATGGCTCTTGAGCGGCATTAAATCAAGATGGATGTCACTTTACATCTCATTGTGAATGCACTACCTGGAGCGCAGGTTCGCATTCCTTTCCAAGCAGGATTCTGCCTCGAGGGAGGTTTGATCTAGCTAAGAAGAAAGGAGGAAAACCTTTTCTCATGCCCCAATCTGCTAGTCACTTGGTGTGTAACCAACTACGATTCACCAAAACCTCCTCCTCAAGAGTTTTGTGTTGTGTTCAGGGGAGCTAAGTCGACGCTCCTTAGCATGCCTCTGTGCTGAGGACATAACCAAGGAAAGCAGACGAGCTGTGTCTTCAGGCTGGAGTGATTCCCCACGGTTACAATGGTTTTAGTGAGCTCTTATTGCATGTTGGCTCCTGTTTCAGGTCACCAGCTTCTGTAATTGCTCCATCTCCACTGACTACAGGGTGATGCTCTCTACATGT
>NW_010515692.1:32741-33952 GCF_000687285.1 Phaethon lepturus
TTTGTTTCTGAATATCTTAGAAAGTCACAAACTGGCGGCTGAAATCCTTCCAACTAACACTACAGGGACAATATAAGTACCTGTGGAGGGGATATTTCATAATTTCTATGTTGGGAGCTAACTTCATAGTTGACCTACTGTTTATTCTTGTATTTATATAAACCACAGGCCTTATCAGTAAAGAAACAAATGTGTATGACTGGTAATTGTTTCTTCAACAGCAAGTTAACACATATAGAATATATTAATATATTCTTAAATATGCAGATAAGCAGTATATTTTTTTAAAAAAGAGCTAATGGTTTGTGAAAGGAAAGACAACACATCATTAAGAGAGGGTCTTTTACCATCTACTCCCCTGTGCAGAAAGATATCTTAACCTTAACCAAGCTTTAAACAACAGTGGAAAACTTATCATATCTGCTCTGGAAGTAAACATGAGGCAAGAGTTGGGTGGAAGTATATAACAGCAGGACATTGGGCTTTCAGGTGCCCAGGCAGGTGCTAATTTCCAGGAACACATTGTATAGCGGTTGTCTTTGCATTGAGTAAGCATAAACGAGAGGTTCACACCAGTTCCTGGTGTTGGGCTTCTACCAAACCACAGAATGCGTTAGTTTAGAAGTGCCCCGAAGAGACTGTGTGGTCCAGACCTTGCTGCAAGCAGAGGTACATCCTCGGGTGGGCTCTGCTCTCACCGAATGCTCTGTGTGCTGCTGGACCAGCATGAAGCCACTTTCACAGAGCCAGGCATCTAATTTGAGTGGATATTGGGAAATTTCCTTGTTTGGAAAAGGATGTTGTAGCTGGAGATTTAAAGAAAGCTATGGGTACTGCATGTGTTTCTGTGTCTGAATTCTGGCTAATTTTACTTTTGGCATCGGGGGACAAGCAGTAAACTACTGTGCTCGTGCCATTACAGCCCGTCTGTACCCACGCTTGTGGCACTTGAAAGTGTCTTATTTGAACTGGGTAGCTATTCAGTAGGGTGAAGGAGTTTTGGTGGATGTTGGTCATTGAAATGTGGATCTGGGAAAAACACCCAACGCTCCAGCAGAGGCAAAGTCGGGATGTTCCGCTTCTACTCGCAGCAGAAGTAACTAGAGGTTGGAAGGAGAAGGCTGGCCCTCGTGCCAACCTTGGCCACATACATCCGACGAGTTTCGGTGCAAGCTGGGGCGCGGGGAGGCTCGGTCCCGGCACCCGCGTCC
>NW_010515693.1:0-13507 GCF_000687285.1 Phaethon lepturus
AGGCACCTGGGCAGGCGAGGTGGGCAAGGAGAGGATTCACCTGCCGAGCATGGAGCATGGACTTGCCTCCATTCGCTCCTCTCCTTTAAGCTACTGCTTTCACTCTCACGGTGTGGTTTTTTTTTTTTCTGTTCCTGCTTCTGTCTCAGGGAGGGCAGAGCATGGTTCCTCAAGTCCATCTCCTTCTCTGACTCCCTTATGCTCCTTCACCTTTCTACCTCCTCTCGTTGTTCCGCCACCAGGCTGAGAGATCAGCCGCCTGGTCGCTCCTCACACCGCTGTTCTCTGCCATCGGTTACCAGTGGGAGGCTCTGGCACTCCCTTTGGGCTATGTGTTGCGGCTTCACTGCCACCCACATGGAGGAGCAGTAGTGGATAATAGTCTGAGGGCTGCACACAGAAAACTAGGAAGTTTCCTAGTGATGTCCTTAACCCGGGCCCCAGGGAGGCAGCAGACTTCCCTAAGAGAAGGGTCTGTCCGGCATATTGGACCTTCGGTTCCCCTCAGAAGGGAGTCGCCTACAACTACAACCTGTCTATCAAAAATGTATTACTCTGTCTATCAAAAATGTAGTGGGAGAGAAGCCTAAAATACCTGTGAATCCATGTCAATCGTATATTTTCATCTGAGGGAAAGGAAACAATACTTACATAGTATTTGCAATTAAATATAGTGAGATTTATTGTAAGATATAAACACTAGATGTAAACTAAAAAGTTTATTTCACAGGTTTTTGTTTGTTTTTTTTTTTTTGGTGTGTGTAAGAATAGTTACAGTTTTCATTCAGGTCTGGTTTGCTTGTGTTTCGGTTTAATCACCAATCTGAAATAAAATTTATTTCTTAACTCTTGTGGTAAGCAAAACAATTACTTTTCCATAAAAGAATTAGTTACTATATAAACATGCCATTGTCGATGAATTATATATTAGACACTAAATGTTAGATAAATTACTAGTTCTTCTGAAAAACTGACAAGTAGATAAGAAAGAGTAATGCAGAAAAAGGGGACAGTGGATAATAACAACTTATTATCTAAACACAAAACAAAGTCATAAAAATAAAGGGTTTTTTCTCAACTTACAGGATAATCCTGAGGGAAAACTCAAATATACTTCTATACAAGTAAGTATTCTTGTTCTATGAATTAGAAATACATGTTAGTTTTATAGTCATTTGTGAAAAGTAACTAGTATGCAAATACCTTTATATCTTTATGTCTTCAATGTCCTACGCTTTATGGGATCCTTATTTATAAATTTCATTAATGTGTCAAATTGCTACATCATCATGACATATGTCATTTATTATACATTCAAGGCAGAACTTTGTTACTATTCTGTAAGTATTTGAAAAACCTTCCCTTTTCCGTGATATTGCCCACTCTCCTTCTCAAATATCTGGATCAAAATTTGCAGTTACACATCAGTGACAGCAGAAAAAACACCTCCCAGGAATTTAATTTTCTTTATGAAAAACAAAGACCACAAAAGCCTTTTGGGATCCTTTGGGATGGAGGCTGTCCTCCAGGTATGCTGCACCTCCTTCCAATCAATGCAGCTTGCACATCCCACCTCTGTCCTGAAAGTATCCAAGAGCAAGCATGTTTCAGCAAATTGTAGTAACACTAAGTATTGCAGTCTTCTACTTGTTTTACAGGTTTGGCTGGAAAGTTATAATTTTCCTGAAAAGTCATAATGCAAAGAATGAGGAAGGTGAGGTGCATGCAGACAGTTTATTCCTCAAATCACTCAACTCCAGCAGTACTGAAATGAGACAATTCAAGATATTTTTCTGCTTCTGCCAATGTGACAAGGAAAATTATCACTAGATCAGACTGTATCGTAAGAAATTACAGAATACAGTTTAAAAGGCGAAAAGCTTCTGAAGATAAAATGTTTAGTGAGTGACAGGTTATTTTTTAAAGGAGATACACGGATATGTATGTATTATAGACATACTATAAATGGATATGTTTATTTTTTGTTTTGTAACAGCAGTCTACTTTAACAAGCAATGCTCTCCTAGCCTTGTAAGAGTTTCACTAGTAAATGGCACTTGCATATTATCAACACCTATAATGCAAAACTCAGTTTTGCTTTGTTTTTAGGAAGGGGGAAGTAGTCACACATTTCAAAGATCCAATACAAGAAAGAAGTACCTCCTGAAAATGAGAACAGCTGGCAGTGCCTGCTTCATGAGCCCAGCCTGGGGGGAGTGGAGTGCGCCTGTAGAGTTTGGTAAGGACAAAAACCCATGCCTTGGGCTACTCTTCCCCCAGCAATGCCCTGTCTACCTCACACATTGCTGTGCTTCTACGGACACACAGATATATAAAGGCTTGGCAAACATTTTGTTTTCCTCCACATCACTGAGAACAAGAGGAGGAAGAGAATTAATACATCTCTTAACAGTCTGACATTGGAAATCAATACAAAAAGTTACACTACACATTTGCAACTGAAGTACATACCTGTTTAGTGTAGGGAACGGACAAGCAGGCTTAATGTCAATCCTTCCCAGCAGATGTTACTGCTAAGGTGCTAAATTAAAGATTGATTTGTATTCCAAGTGAAATCTTTCAGACTGACATTCACCAGTCAGTCACCAGAGTAGATGTTTGACACAGATGTGTCCTCTTCATTAACAACAACACTTTATGACTGTTTCTCTTTCAGGAAATGAAGAAATTATTTCTTCTTCGGTATGGATTTTACTTGCAGTAGCAGTAGCAACCCTCTTAGTGGCAATTGTTGCAATTTTGTTCTACAAAAGGTAAACTGAATTTATGCATTTATTTTGTTTTGTGTGGCTGTGTGAAACATCTGCAGTTCTTAAACAAATATGGTAGAGGCGTCTCTGTAGTATAGATATAATTTTTTCATGCACACTCTAGTAGAAATCAATCCAAATGAGTGATCCTGAGGCAAGTACTATAAAGGGGATGCCCAAAGCCCCTCCCCGGCTGATCCACACAAGTTTGTCCAGGGCCTCTTCTGTCAACATGGCAAGGAGAGCAATTATATGCAATTACTTATATTGACAGTACAGCTGCTCTGAATGTTTGCAATGTAGACTGTCTACGCAATAGGTTTTCTGATTTCTTGAACTGCTAAATTTATTGCAAACACACAGGTTGATTGTACTTACTGGTAAAGATTTTGCAATGTTCAGTAGAATTGTCCTAGCAAACTGAATGTATCTGCAAGCACATAAGCTAAGCAGCTTTCTTCTTGAAATAAACCATGTAAGTAAAACAGGAATAAAAAAGATATTCTGCTCTATCACGCACTTTGTATAGAAATATACAGTAATTCAAAGAAGATACTGTTCTTCCAACTTATTAAAATTTTTACACCCACTTTTCACTGGTTGTATTGACTTAATGAGCAGGACAGTCAGGAGTTCCATTTCCTTTCAAAGAAGAAAATAACTACTAATGAAACTTTAACCAAAAATGAAACTATTACCATCCAAATTCTCAGTGTTTTCCTGATATGTGTCCCTTCTGTGCTGAGATGATGTATATTTTTTATTTCTCTTCTATCCTGGAAGAGGAAGATAAGAGCTGGTCAAGGATGCAATGATTTTGACACATGACGGTTACATAATTTTTCTTTTCTATTCCATCCCTCTTGCTCTCCAGGACTGGCTGTTGGAAAGCTGCATTTCCACAAATTCCAGAGCCAAAAAATGTATTTGGTGGACTGCCTAATACAAATCCAGAGGTATGTTCTCTTTCTATTACGTTTTAAATGTGTGAAATACATACAAGACTCCATTGCAGTTATTTTTTAAATGATAAGGAACTTAACACAGAGTTCTCTCTGCTATATTTTGAGTAATTACAAGAGAAAAGCACCAGGTAAGTTTGTTAAGAGAAGTCAAATGCAGTGCTCTTCCAGACTCTGCACATGCACAAACACACACACAGAGGACACTAGTGCAGCCAGCCACAAAGACCAGGACGGGTGGCACCACATCAACACCAACAGCAGATACATAAATTGGGTCGCAGCCTGCTGCTCCTCTCTGGCTGAGCAGGGCTGAAGTTTGCCAGTGAGACATGCATACACCCTCACTCTCTTCATTCACAGTAATCATAGAATCACAAGTTCCTCACACCTGATCTCTGTTTCTGGACCCTGGGTCCCCGCACCAGGTCATCAACTCTCACCTTGGGTCTCTCCAGGTGCAGGTCTTCTCCTACTCACCCACTGGTTCAGCTTCAATGAAGTTTGCTAGCAAGTTACACACACAGGATAGAAAGCAACGTGACACAGAAAGAAGTTCATAATAGGATTTTGTAAGGTAACAGGGCAGACTGTGATGGTCAGACACAGCGTTTGACCAGATCAGCAGCTCACTTGCACCCTTTTCTTGTCTAGCAAATTCTCATGTTATGTTCAGTAGTTTCTCATGATCTGTTCAATTAGCTAAACTTCAGGAAAATGTGTACTCATCTACTTTCACACCTTAGTGAAGTTAATCCTTTTGTATTAATTTGTTTGAGACGATTTGTAGTATTCTGTGTGGTGCATTGGCGAAAAGCACATGTTCTCCCTGCCTACTTCCAGGCAAGTAAAAAATCACGTGTCAGCATTACAAAGTTTCTGAAATTTCACTGTTATGTCCAGCTGAGGAAAGCTTATCAGCTAAGAAGCAAAGGAGTGAAATTTTTCTAGAAAATATGCAACAAAAGTTTAAATACTCTCAGAATCATGCATAATTAAGTAGAAGCTAACCTAAGGTTATGTATAAAACTAACAGAGTTTTTATTTTCTTTTCAGCTGATGGAGAGCAAAATTCAGTCAACAACATCTGAAAATGAAGACATAATATTAGTTGTTGACATAGGGAAATAACCAAGAAAAACTGAGGAATCTGAAAGTGCATTTCTTAGCTCAGGCAACTGTATATTTCTGTGGAAAGTTTGGAATAATAAATAGGCTTTTTTCACTTTCTTCCTTTTCTTGGCAAAATAGTAGTGCAGCCAAGAGAGAATGATACCTCATATGTAATTTTTTTAAATCCCACTGTATTTACTTTAATTTTGGCTAACACTAACTGTTTGAGTAACTTGTCCTTATCGAGTATCTTCCATTTTGTGAATATGATTGATTGAAATATTTCAGTCAAGAAGTTTTAGTTACATTTTAATTTGTTTAAGGAAAAACAATGGATTTGTCTCATATTAAAAAGAATAAGAATTAATTTATTGAGACAAATAAATAAAAAAAAAATTCTGGTGCCTGACTGCCATTGTTCTACTGTCAAGAACAGGCCTATTCATACTTGAAGTTTCCTCAGATCTCTTAAAGTATACATGGGCAACTAGAAAACTGAGAATGGGATTGAAAACAGGCTAACACATTGAGTGGTGGCCTGCAATCAAGAGGAATCTCAAAGGACAGGAGTATGTCTAAAACCCCAACTAATCCTAGAGCTTAAGTGTGTTACTTACAAGTTAAGAGATCAGCCACCATTAACTAGATATCAGCCCAGAATTCACTTCTGTAGGGAATGAACTCTTTATGTTCTTACTGCTCACTTGCCTTTTTACTACTTTTATTCCTCTTTAACTTCTTAGTATTTTAAAATATTGAGTGCGTGACTCAGTTAATCTCTGTGTCCTTTTGTACAGAGGTCTCTACTACTCAGCTGGACAATAATTTTTCAGAGCCATAGGGTTAGGACAAGGTATTGGGAAAACAGCCCAGGCTGTTGTTGAGTGCAGTGACTGGTTATGAGCAACACTCCTCAAGGATCAATGCTGAGACTCATAGTATTTAGTACTAACAGTAACTTGGACAATGGTTTGAAATGCAGCCTTAGCAAGACTGTGGATGACAGCAAACTGGGGACACTGCTCAATATACTGGAGGGTAGGCCTGCCATCCAGAGGGCTCTTGACAGGCTGAAGAAATGGTTTGATAGTTAACTCCTGAAGCAAATGGAAATACAAGTACCTGGGACAAACTAACTGCATGTATCCTATGACTGACTGACAGGTCTGCAGAAAAGGCTCTGAGGTCATGGTGGGCAATAAACTGAACACAAACCAAAAGTGCTTCCTTATGGTAATGAAAACTATCCACATACTAGGCTATCCTGAGAGGAGTGGACCCAGCAGGTCAAGCGCAGTGATTATTCCCTCTACTCAGCACTCATGAGTCTGCACATGCAGTTTCGTGTCCAGATTTCAGCCTCCTAGTACAAGACAGACATTGACAAACACGGTAAGTTCAGCAGCAGGGCACCAAGATGATTATGGGGATCTAAAGGAACTGGGATTTTTCAGCCTGGAGAAGAGAAGCTAAGGGGATCTACCACTGTCGTCCACTGTGTGTGAAGACGACAAAACAGACTTGTGTGGGAGTTGCACAGTGTGAGGATGAGAGGGAAGAGTCACAATTTGCAGCAAGAGAAAGTCCAATTTGATATAAGGAAAAAGAATAACTTACAGGTGAGAGTAGTTGGATAGTTTCTGGAACAGGTGTCCAGAGAGGCTGTGAAACCTCCATCCTTGGATATATTCAAAACACAACTGCACAAGCAACTGGATCTAACATTGAAGTTGGCTCTACTTTAAGCGGGAGGTTGAACTCAATGACCTTCAGGGGTACTTTCCAACCTAAATATTTCTCTAAATATTTCTCTAAATGGCTCTTGTAAAAGCTGGTCAGCCTTTCCAAGTCCCTGTTGTGAAACAATGGCACCCATTTGTACACTTAAAGCAACTGGGATAGCTGGAATTGTACTATGTACTGGTACAGTTGCCTAGAGAACTACCGAGTAACAATTGCCCCTTCCACTTGGGAATAGGACTTGACTCAGAAGGATCTTCTTGTTTCTTTTCAGTGCTGAGCTGTCAGTTTGAGCCAGCACCTTTTTTTCATTTCCTGATGCATTCTCCACCTAATATATAGCCTTAAGGTTAGGGCTTGGGGAAGCATAGGAAAGCCCGGTATTGGAAATGATGAAGAGCTCAGGTAACTCATGTGTTTTGGTGGTCCCTCTGAGGTAGGAAAAGGAATAATGGCCTTTAGAGGCAGTTCTTCTTTTTCTGTTTCACTGACTGGAAGGGCCCTTTGTCTCTCATGAATCCCACAAGGAGTACTAGTCTGTGCAGTCAGAAAGCATCATAAATCTTACTCAAAGGAGAAAGAACTGAGGTGTAGTAGCAGAAGGAGGGTGCTTAGGTCTTCTTATTGTGGAGGAATGTAACCCATTTCGATAATATGCTTGTTTTATATAGATGTAGGAACTTGTTTCTCACCTTTTGATCCAAAAATACTGCAGATGAAGGAATTTGAGAATTGTGCAGATCATTATCAGAAAGGAAAGGGACTAGTCTGGTGAGAATTTTTGTCCTTTTTAGGGTTCAGACAGTTCCAATGGCATTTATAGTTCCCAGTGTGAGGTGACATACAGCTGGAGAAAGCAGCCTGAGGAGGCCTAGGTTCTTCTGACCATTGGAGGATTCTCAGACTTATGAAGAAGTATCATATCTGCACAAGACAACAACTACATGTATTCTCTGTAAAGTGCTATACCTTATGCTGAGACTTTGAGACAAGTACAGACTTACATTTCTGTTTGAGAAAGATCAGACCCTTGTGCATAGAGCAATGGTTCATCTTGGAGGAAGGGTACATTAGATTTGGAGCAACTGCTTTTCTGTCTCTCATTTTCTATCGAAAGTGTATGCCCAACCTCTGTTCTTACAGGTTCACTCCTGGAAAACATATAAGCTCCATCAAAGGTTTTCGGAAAGATATTACCATTTCTGTTGTTGGTCACGGGTGTCTGACTCGGCCTTACCTTGCCATAAATTCATTTGTATGGATGGAGCACTTTTGAAAGGACTAGTAACAGCCTTTTAAGAAAAATGATAAACATAAGCGAACCATTTCTAAAGATATGTGAATAGGGATATCTTCTGGGATATTGTTCTTGATGTAGGCTCAGGCCATTTTCCCAAAACCCTGGGACACCTAAGGTTTACTTTGCCATATTTCAAATTTGAGATTGTGTTCTGCAGGAGAGTCCCTGCTTTAGTGCTGCTGTGTAGAGTGCTGTAAAAGCCCTATTGCCTGTCTCCTCTGCTTAGAGAATGTGGCAGGGTTGAGAGTTTTTGCTGCTAAATATTAATGTAGCTGACCATTGCAGCCAGTGTCTCTAAGTGAGCCTTAGAAAACTGTTATCATTTCAGCCCTTAATGTTCTCCTCTTTTCTGAATAACACTGGGGCAGGTTCTGCTAATACTTTTATTAACTCACATGTGTTACTCTTTCCAGTGCTAGATTGCTGGATTTCTTTACACTCTTGCTTTGCTGGATCCCTACACTGAACTGCTCATGCGATTTATCAGCATAAGTGGTTTCAGAAGAGATTCTCTCCTTCTGGTGGTGTTTTCCCTGTTCCAGAAGAGAGGTGGAGTTCTGTCATGCTTAGATGATGCAGCTTCCCAAGTCAAGCATTTTTAGATGAGACAGAAAAATCTTTGGAAATTTATCATATAGCAACAGCAATATATAGGGGCATAAAGGCCATACTTTATCAGAGTAAAATGTCCAGCCAGCCAATCCAGCATGTCAGCATGGATTTTTTTGCCATCATGTGTGCAACTTTACATTTTTGTCCACTGTACATGAAATTGGCATTTAATCAGCCTATTTATCATTCAGTCACTCACTATTATCAGGTTATTGAAATTCCTCACAGCCATCTTTGTTTTCTATTATCCCAAACTACTTGTAACTATTTATCCATGTCAGGATCCTCCTGGGCAGGATTAGGGCAGCTTAAACTTTTCTCCTGGTCTAACAATGTGATGTTGATTTTTTTTCCTAACCCCTTTGACTGACACTTCATTTTGAGTGTGATCTTCCCTCATATTCCTCTTGAAGAAAAGTCCCAGCATGACAACACCCTTAAGGGCATCTGCAGTACCAAATACTCACTGGTACTTTCTGTTGTCAACTTACCTCCTTTAACAAATCTTTTAATATACCTTAATCATCTGTTTGCTCAATTATTTCTTATAAGATTCCTTTTCTGGAAAATGATATATTAGATTTCTTTTATTCCTTTTACAGGTTGTTCCATAAAAAACTTTTTGGTTTGACTTATTGTGCTCTTGTATTTATCCTGTCAGAATTCACATGCTTTCCTGTTTTCCTTCTGTGATAGGGTTTCAACTTTTTGACAAATGCTTTCTTATTTTGCACAGCCTCCCTAAACCTTCTACTTTTCTAAGCCAGGAGATTTTTCTTTTTAGAGGGGCAAAAGACCTACTGTTTTGTCTGTTTGTATTACAAATGGGACCTAAAGAATACATTTCAATGTTTGATTTAACTGTGTGGGAAGATACCAGAGTGGGCACAGACACATCTTTATCATGTACTGTCATAGTGGCACCACATGTGAAGCCTTTGTAGAAGCAAAGATATTAGGTAACATTTCTACAGAATAACAATACTACTTGCATCCCTTACAAAGTGCAGCAACGGGCAGACAACATAAGCCCTTGTAAGAGCTAAGTAGTCAGTAGAGACCGTGAGAAAATGAGGCAAATACCTCACCTCCTGGGGTGTCTCCTGATACCCTTGACAGAGGTCAGAAGCACAGCAACAAACTCCATTTTACTGGTATAGTTTGATTTCTGGGCTCCTTTATTTGGGAAAGAAACATATTCCAGCAAGGAAGTCAGAACTTGAGCAGGTAATAAAAGACCCCAGACAAAACTTCCACCTTCGGTTAAACTTTAATTCCATATGAGGCTCAGCCATGATGTGGAATTATATCAAAAGAGTCTTATTATCTGACTCCCCAGCTTGGATGGTTGGTCAGTGAACCATCCACCTGTTCCTCTCTGAAGATGTAATCCTGGAGGCTCACCATGACTTCTAAGGTGGTCTTAAGACTCAAAGAGAAAATGCTCAGCAATTTCCCCTCTTAACAGAATTAGCCTTTGAGCACTTTCATTCACAAGAAAAGGAAGTTTATCCTCTGAGTAGCCCTATTAATTTTGATAACTCATATATCTTACTGCTCCTTTTGGTCTCCGATTCAGGTTTTGGGGGTCTTACAATGTTTTTCATAATTGGGGGAGGAATCACGGACACATCAGGTTTATGCTTTGGTGTAAAATTGCTTTTCATTTTGAGACTCAAAGGCTCAGATTTCTATAACAGACATTTGAACAAAGCTATTTGATTATCAGACAAGTTTTATAATGAAACTGGACATTTGATTATTAGACTAAATACTCCCAGGACTACTTTTTTGCACTGAGGCCAACTGCCTTGTAAGAGCCCAGACACATTTTATTAAACCTCTAAGTAAGGTGGACACATGCAAACTGCCTTTAGAAATTAGCCCTGACCTGAGCTAACCTCTGGACTATGTCCAGGAATTTTTCAGGACATTGCCTGCAAATCCTGGCCAAATCAGTGCTGGGAACAGTTGTTCCTGGACACATTCCAGCACTAGGGAGCTTTCCAGTTACCAGTGCAGCCAGGGGCAACCCCCACACTGTCCAACTTCTACTGTAGCTGGATGCAAACAGCTCTTGGCACACCTACTGCCTTTGACAAAGTTAATGATTGCCTTTTGGGCAAAGACTCGCTTGGGAAGTTTTTTGCAGCATATCAGAGCAACAAGGCCAATTTCTTAATGAGGCTGAGTTCATGCTGAACACATATGCAAAGCATCTTTGTATTTCTCTTAGTACGCAGCAGTGGCCAGAGTTGAAATGTTCACAGTCTCCACCTAAAAGAGTGATGGGGTTGTAGTAGACTACACTAGTTTATATAATCTTTCATGATAACTTTCCTCTTGGGCAAAATTGCCAGAGTGAATCACAGTTTGGCTCTAATCCACCAAAACCTAGCCATGAGCTATGAACCATTCACTGGAAATGAAATAGGAAAGTATAATAAAGACAACATTGAGGCATTGAGATGATGGCATTATGGTCTTGTTAAATAGATGCTAAACAACCTCCTCATTTGTTTCCTGTTTTCTTCTGGAAAGGGAGCACACATGCTTAAACTTATTCAGGAAAGCTGTTACACCCATGTTCAAAAGAAGGCCAAAAGTTCAACCTAGAGAACTGCAAGCCTATCAAACTGGGAAATTCATGGCATGAGTCCTCTTGGAGCACATTTCCAGGCACGTTAAGGAGAAGGTCACTGGGAACAGTCAGTATGATTATACCAAGGGTAAATGCTTGTGACAAGTGGTGTACCACAGTGGTCTATCCTGAGACCTATCTAGTTTAATGTCTTTATCAATGGCCTGGAGAAGGCGATGGAGTGCATTGTCATCATGTTTGCAGATGACACCAAATTGGGGTGACCAGCTGATTTGCTCAAGATGAGGACTACCGTCCAGAGGGACTCAGACAGCCTGAAGAAATAGTTGAAAACAAACCTTGAAATCATCCACTACTCACCTGAATTTACATTGTCCAGAAAAGGAAAAGGTAAAAAATAGAACATTATTTTAAAATAGCTTTTTCAAAAACAGTGTTTTGAAAAATTGTGCTGTACATTTCCTAGAACTCTGTGGATTAAAGCAGCCCTTGTTAGTCTGTTACAAAAGAGCTTCATGCAACATTTGACAACTTCTTGAAGGATACGAACACAAGTGTTCCATCTACTCCTTTCTTATGAAAGGTTGATAACATTTCTGAAGCTTCTACTAGCCTGGTGTTTTTCTTAGAGCTCCTCCTAACACTCCAAATGTTAGTGTGAAACAGACATTAATATTAACAGATATGTCAGACCATGTAGAGTGAATTTTCTGTCTTTCATTTATGACAAGCTATTCATGAATTGGCTAGCAACATCTACATCAACAGCATGGACCACCACCTGCAAGAGATCCCAGAAGACCACCCTACACCTGTGGACCAAGAGCTCTGGTGCTGGAAGGGGCTGTCTTGGGAGAACTGGAGAGGTCTCTGCCCACCCCTGACTACTCTTGGGGGACTCTCAGCCACTCACATTGCCTATACTGAACTAGAATAAACCACAGAAAAGTACATTAAACAAAACCAAAATCGCTGCTGGCTTATCATAACCACCGTGCTATAGACTGGCAGTTCACAAGCTGTTGAGATAACTGTTCCCAGGAGAAGGTGGGGCCTGTTGAAAGGGAACACAAAAGATTTCATATATCCTGAAGGAAGCTGGTCCCCAAGAGGGTCAGAGTCCTGGTCTTGTCCAGGACCTGAGTGCAGCCATGGGGCCAGCAGGGCCCATACCGTCCCTGACCAAGGCCCATCCCACACCACCCAGAGAAGGAGCACAGGAACCAGACCCCAAGAAGAGGGGAAGGGTGGCTGTGCCAGTTGGTGCATAGAGAGGCCTGATGAATTAGTCCAGACTAGAGTTTAAAATGGATCAATTAAAACTAATTCAGCCACTGTTTGGGCAGCCTGAAGGTACTGGTCAGTGACACTGTAAGACCACGCTCAGGTTACCCAGAACGCCACCATAAGAAGATATAAATCCTGTCATCAAAATTAATCAGGAATACTGACACACACTTTGCATCACAAATATGTGTGGCATGGGAGGATGGTGCTACAGAAAAGTTATGCAAGGTGATGGTGGTCACTGAGGTGGCTGGTGGTACCCAAGTAGAGCATATTTGATGAATAGGCAATTTCAGATCACACTGACACATGTATTAATTTTGTTCTTTTTAGGCTACATAAAATAAGCAAATTAAATCCTTTAGTGAGTAGAAGATCTGACACATGCCAATCCTGTTCCCAAGGTACCGAAAAAGTTGGCAAGGACTGAGTCAATGCTAGGTATGGGGTACTAGAGATCAAATTCTGCAGCTGAGACACTGCCTCACATGCACTCTGCCTTCAGTATTACTCAATTTATATATAGTTTTTTTCATCCATAACTTCAAGATTTTAAAATGGAAAATGTTATTAACACGCCTTTCTGGGTAAAGGTGGGCAAGAGTGAGCAGTGTGGACTGAAACGCAATGATATTTAGAATTTGAAATGTCTGTGAAGTAATTTTCTATTGGTGGATCTGAGCACACACAACAGCAAAAAAAAAAATTTATTCAAGGAAAGCAGACTTAAGAATAGTTCTTCCTCTAACAGACTAACTACTAAGGATCCTGCCTCACTCAGAAGCCTGGGGAATTCTTCACCTTCCTTCTATTGTCCCTGTGTTGGGAGAGGAAGGTAGGGGGTAATTCAAATCACTTGCTAGAATCGTTTGAGAACAGCAAGAAATTAAAAGAATCTATTACATAAAGATTACACATCTGCATGCCAGATATCATGTAAAACAAACTGGGAAGTGGCGAACACTCAGCATGACCCAGAGCCACATCTAAAGTCGCTGTTAGTTAAAGCAAACACTGTGGCTTAGATTAGCATATTTATATGACTGCAAAGTCTTCGTGAACTTGACACTACTGAATTTAGCAAATGGATCAGATCACAGAATCACAGAATCACTAGGTT
>NW_010515694.1:0-1276 GCF_000687285.1 Phaethon lepturus
CTTCTGAGGTGGATGAGCAGCTGGGATCTGGCTGGATCCCCTGCACGCAGCTGGGCTGAGCCGGGAGGAGAAGGTCACTTTGGGGATGAGCTGCATGGAAACACCTCCACGCAAAGAAAACCTTTCCCTGGCGTTACGGCACTGAGTCGGGGATTGCAGGCAGCCACGTCTGGCTAGCTGAAACCACGGTCGCTCCGTTAACTCGGGGCGCAGCGGTGAGCAGCAAGTCCCGGTAACCCGCTTGCAGAAGCCTGGGCAGCACGTCACTTGCGAACTGCACCATCTGCACCAGTGGGTAACGAGGTCCGCTTGGGATTTCCAGCCGCCTTCTCGAAGTTCACGCTCACGAGACGCCGCAGAGCTGCCTCTCAGCCCTCGCTTCATCTCCGCAGCGCTTTTCTTCCGGGAAGCGATCGAACAGCTGAGGCTGGTCCTGAATGCGAAGAGGCTGCAGGAGCACATTTGGACGTTTAACTTGCCACCACCAGAAGTTTGCCGGAGCCCAGATTTAGCAATCTTTTGGTTGCGATGTGCATCTCTCCCAACAGTCAGTTCCCTAACTGTTAAGCTGAGGTATGACCTCCGTGATGTAAACAGCCTGGATCCATCTGCTCCTAAGCACAAAGTATGTGGGAGAGGAAAAGAAATTATTTTCATCATACTGAGGCTCCTTGATTTTTCTCTCTAAATACTAACGCGCACACATGCGCTGGAATTGCATGCAATGCTATTAAGAGGAGATGGAGTCGCTCCAGGCAGGGGCTTGGAGAGCCAGTTTTTCTGGGGTTTTGGCATTTATTGCTGTGTCTATTAACTTTCCCCCTCTATGGGTGCAATTACGGATCAATTAATTCTAACTGAAAGCGGGGAGGAAAAAAAAAAATTGGCCCTGTTCCTCTTCGAGAGCATTTTGCAGGTATGAAGGCCAAGGGGATGTGACTGCTCGACTTTTAAAGCTACACAAGCTACTGAAATAATCCTGGCAGAAGAGAGTCAGTGGGAGCGAGTCAGGATGGAGCGTCATCACCACGTGGCAGCGGGTGGATTTGGGAGCTCAGGAAAATCCTGAGACTCGTATCAAGCGTTCCCGGCCGCCGTCCTGTGTCCTGAGGCTGGTGTCACCCAGCGCCCGGCTGCGGTGAGGCAGGATGCGCCCACAGCTCCGCACCTCTTCCCAGGGAGAACCGCTGTAGCGCGGGGAGAGAACCGTAAGCTGCAGCCACCTCTGCTGTGGGGTGGGTCGGAGGGGTGGATGGGACCCTCCTCCCGCCCCGAG
>NW_010515694.1:1307-7061 GCF_000687285.1 Phaethon lepturus
TGCCCTGCGGCCGGTCGGCTCCGAGTCGGGGGGGTGCGATAGTTGCACGTGCCCCGTGCTGGAGATTTGCAAAGGTCTGCTCTTCCGTCCTTGTGAAGTGGTTTTTGGTTTCTTTTTTTTTTTTTTTTTTTGTCCCCCGTTCAGCTGTTTCTCATGTAAAACACTTTGGATCTGTGCGTTTGTGCTGCACCTCCAGAGCAGCAGAGAGAGGGTGAGAGCCGTGCCGGCCGGTCCCCGCCGCCTGCGGGGATGCAGCAGCATCGCCATCCCGGTAACGAAGAGCTTATGTCTAGCTTGTCGCTGGGAGCAAGAAGATGAAAGAGCGAAGAGAAGAAATAAGCCACGTTTCGAGGAATAACGTTGAGGACTCATGCAGAGTTTCTGAGACCAGGCAGGCTGTGTTTTGACTCTTTTCCACCTCCCTTTCCTCAGCCCCTGCAGAGAAAATCTGGTTTGCAATCGCCTTCTTGCATTCATTGCAGCTGTTGAGGGCTGGTAGACTCCTTTCCCCTCTCCAGTCTCATACTTCCAGCCCCTTTCCGGGGTGACAAAGCTGCTATAATCACCAGCGTTCGTGGTTCTCAGAAATACCTGGGTGGGTGCAGAGTGGAAGGGGATGCTGCCCGACCTGGGAAGGCTGGGTCCTCGGGTCTGCCAAAGAGAAGACCTGTGGAAGCTGATGGCAGAGCAAGAAGCTGAGCATGATGGCAAGAAAAATGAAATCCATCTGCCTTGTACCAAACAAGAGAGTAATTTAAATCCTCCTAATTGTTTCCACTCATCCTGGTGATGTTAAGTCTTTTCTCCCTTTAAGTCTTTTCTGCCCCCCACCCCCAGCTCTTGCACTAAGCCTTTGAAAGAAACGACTAATGTTATAATTAAAGGATCAATTTGGCAAGATTTCTTTGTCTTAAGATCTCCTTTCTTTCAGGTTGGGTTAGTGCTGTGTTCCTAGTCTCCGGAGAGTTTTCTTCAGCTCCTTCAGGAGCCTTCTATACCATCTCTGAAACCTTTTCACTTCACTTAATTTGAATTTTTTTCCCATCCAATTTTGAGGCATAACAAATGATGAATAAAATTAAGTTTTATAGCAATTAATAATAAGGGCGTTGAAGGAACAAGCGTTCACTTTCAATGGAGGCAGGGTGGGATTTTTGCCGGCTCTACGCAAAACCTGGGCCCCGTGTGTTCGAGCTGGATCAGGTGGTTTGAAGCCAAAAACGCTGGGAAGAGCATTAATCACAGCATCACAGAATCACTAAGGTTGGAAAGGACCTTCAAGATCATCAAGTCCAACCATTAATCCAGCGCCACTGTGTTCCCTAAACCATGTCTTGAAGTGCCACATCCACACCATCATGGGATGCGCGTTGGTCGGGCCACGCTGGGTGAGGAACAGTCACCCTCGTCCCTTTGTTTTGGGGATGCTCTCGTGTCATCGATGTGGTACTTGAGCACACATGAAGCAAAGGAACCTTTGAGATCTTCATCTATATTCAGCAGCCAGGTGGGCATCCATATTCAAGGAGTGCCCCTCTGCCTTGCTCCGCTGTACCCCCTCTCTGCGGAGGGTCTTCAAGCCCCTTGCAAACGAGCTGCCTGACACGAGACGCGTGTGCCTGGCGTGCCGTATCCCCCTCCTCTTACAGGGAATAACGACTCCTCTTGCAGCCAGCCGGACAGGATTAAAAAAAAAAAAAAATCCACAACAAAAAGATGACTTGGTGACTTTCCCCTTTGATTTCTCTTTGCAAATTATTTGCCAGCACGTTTCAGCTGCTTCAGATTTGCTTTTCTTCGTGCCTAACTGCAAATCTGCTCAGTGGACTGCGTGCTGTCTGCAGACTGTGGGTGAAAAGGCTCATTTTTGATCCTCCTGACAAAGCACCGGCAAGATAGTTCTCGCTTACAGATTGCCTTTGGAGTTGTTTGTTCCAGATCTTCGTAATTTCCGTCATCCTGATTAACGACAGCAATCATGTAGCCGTGGCTGAAGCTCTTTGACTGGGATGGCTTTGGAGATGCCCAGTTCCTCCATGACGAACTCCATGCCTGCAAGGACAGGCTGCCCCAAAGGAATCGCGTAGCATTAGCGGTTCTTCGCGCACCGTGGCTGGCTGTTTTGCAGTGGCGGAGTGACGTATCTAGCAGTTGCATTGTGGGTTTCGCACTTGATGGTTCGTCCTGAATTCATTGTATTTGTGTGTTGGAGGTGTCAATTGGAGTGCTTGAGAGTTCCTGGGAAGTGAATGTGATGAAATGTTGAAAATTGGTGATTTTTTTTTTTTTTTTCCCCCATGCTGTAACTTGCCTTCAGCACTGGCCCCACACTTTTCATCTGCAGATCACTGTCACTTGCGAAGGGGGACTGTAAAACTGTTCTCCACTTACAGAGGATAAAAACTGGAGCATAGGAGGGAAGGGGAGGAGTGACATTTTCCCAGGGCTCTTGAAGAGGTGAAGCTGCGCTGCTCATACCAGCCCTGTGTGATAAGAGTGAAAGAAAATCCAGAGTTTTCATCTCTGCTTTTTGCTGCTGGAGCTACCAGACCCTCTGTCACCTTTCCGTAGCCTTCTTGCAGCGTGGGTTCGCCACGCTACGCTGCCTTCGGTGCGACATCACGATCAACAGACTTCTCTGAGCAACGGGGACAGAGACGCAAAGCCTGGCCTTGTGACCCTTGGAAAAATGTTGAAACTGAGACTCTACAACTGGAATGTCCGTGGCTCCCTTCTCCCAGTGATATTTGTCCTCTTTGTAATTTATTTTTCTCTACTTCAAAACAATAAGCTCTCCACACTGTTGGCTGCTCTGAGTCCAGCCCAAGTGTTGTGGAAAACCTGTTTGTGTTTGTTGTTTTTTTTTTAAAAAAAGTCGCAGCAGGGTTGAGCTGAGCGCAAAGCAAGCATCCACGTGTGCTTCTCTTACTTTGATCATGAAGTACTTCTTATGCTTGGAGAGCATCCGTGAAGTGTGTGGAGCAGCATCGAGCTGCCTGGAGCTGATCCTACCCTGGAATGCAGCGGCTGGACTGGACACCTCTATCTCTGCTGGGATCCACTGGTGAGGGACAGGCTTTGCAGCAACATACAGCTAATGCCCAACCATGTTCCCAAGCAACGAGTGACTCTGCCCTTGGATGCATGAGAGCCTGTTGACTGAGGCTAACTGTAGACAAGAAACGGGGATTAATAGAGAGAAGAGGGGAAGTGTTTAAAGTCCTTGCTGTTAAGTGGGCTGCGTTCCCCATGAGCAGATGCAAAGCCTGAGTTCTCCTGTGTTTCTCATTGTTTTGAGTCATTTCAGTGTCGCCATTGCTGCTCTGGCTCTGCAGCAAATACCAATTATTTCAATTCATGAGCTTCATCTTCAAAGCTGCCCAAAGCCCGGACCCAGGAGATCTCCAGGTTCCTGGGGTCTCCTACATTGCCCATTGGCAGCAGCACGTGTAACAGAGTCGATCCTTGGGAAAAGCGCAGTGTCCCATAATGCAGACAGCCAACGGTGGTCTTGTCCTCGCTGCTTTGGACCCTATGTGGAGCCGCCATGGCCCATATCTCTTTGAGGAACCAGCTTATAAAAGGAGCTCTTTAGTGCTGGGAGTCTTGACTTTTCTTCCGGTGGCTCCTCATCTGGAGCCCTTCTGTCCTCTCCCCACTTGTGGAGACAGTTCCCCATTTGGGCTGCCTTCTCCCTGTGTCTTCATCTTGTCGTTGCCTTTCTCTTTTGCCTCTATTTTTGTTCACTTCTCCTCTTAGCATAGGGTGTCAACGCAAACTGCAATGGCGAGGTCTTTCTGAATTGTTCGTGCTGCTTGGTATCAATCCTGTCTAATACAAGCCCCTTTAGGACCTAGTAGAAGTGACAGACATCAGCGAGTACCCATAAGAAAGTCTGATTTAAATCACAAGTTTTCTCCAACGTAAAAGGTAACCATCGGCGTCTGCCCCTTCTTAAATGGGACAGTGATGTAATAGGTTATCTCAGGGCTGGTATCTCCCAGCTCCTTCCCGTTTTACCCTTCGATGCCGCCAACAGCTTGTCAGCTTTTCATTCCCCAACTCGTATGTCTGCCGGCGCTCTATAAATGTGCTCTCTTTAGCATCGTCAGCTGTACGCTCCGCTTCCTGCTGCAGCTTTGTCACAACGCGGCGAACACGTAACTCTTGCCGAAGTACACAGGGATGACCGAAAGCTAATGGCCACCGCTAAAAGGGAAGACAAGAAATAAGACGTTTCTCTTTTCCTTTTTTAAGATTCTTTTCATGAGTTAGCGTTTCATGGGAAGACTTTCTTGAGGCAGTCCGGCTTTGTTAAGGAATCACAGAATGGTTTGGGTTGGAAGGGACCTTTACAGGCCATCTAGTCCAACTCCCCTGCAGTGAGCAGGGACATCTTCACCTCCATCAGGTTGCTCAGAGCCCAACCTGACCTGGAATCGTCTCTGACGACTTCTGGCAATTCAAGTGAACTTGAATCAAGCAATTACCCTTATCCAAAAAAATTGTTTCCTCCTTCAGAGCAGACCCGTGGAGCACACCTTCCCTCTGCTGAGGGTTTTTTGTACCTTTTGGAGTCCCTGCTCTAGCCTTTGCTATCGGTTCGGTGAATAATCCCGGTCTGCACTGCCAGTTCTTGCCACCGTCTGTTTAAGTCGAAGCACCAGGTTACAAACTGCAGCGTTAGTTCAACACTCTTACTTCAGTTCCTTTACACCTCTTGGGTAAATACCATCTGATCTCCCTGATTTGCAACTGTCTCATCCATGTTTTCCAAACCGTCTGTTGTCAGTTCTGTCCCATAACCTTCCCTGACACCCTCCTGGAGTCGAAGGTGTGTTTTCCTCAAATTGTGGCACTGAAACCTGAAGCAGAGCCATGAGCTGAGACCTCATGAGCGCCGAGGAGAGCAGCAGTATTACCCGACGTCTTACAGATAGTGTTCCTTGTTGTACCTCCCGTTATATATGTTTTGTTCGCAGCAGCATGGTACTGCTGCCTCATCCTCAGCGTGTAATCCGGTATTTCTCCTCTTCCCACCCCATCCTTTCTGCTGCCTCGTGTTGTTTTAAGACCTATCTGCAAACTGGTTTGTTGGAGGCGTCTTTGGCAGTGGCGAAAAGCAACAAATTGATGGGCTTGTAGTTTCAAAGCATGGAACCCACAATGTTGATATGACCAGCGCTATATACCTGCTCAGGACTCAAAGAAGCTCCAGAAAGGGTACATGTGGGTTGCAGCATCTGTGATATCTTTTTTCTTAGCTGGTTTTTGGGTTTGTTTTTTTGGGGGTTTTTTTGTGATTTTTTTTTTTTTTTGGTGGTGGTTTTTTTTGTGTTTGGTTTTTTTTGAAAAGGGGGCCTCATTTCCCACGTGAATGCTTTCACATGGGTTCTTCTCCCATTAAAACAGACCTGGGCTCTCCAGTCCTTTGAGCAGAACTCACCACTGTAGTAGAAGCACCGCTGCCCTGGTGTGCGGGAGCCCTGGGAGGAAGGCCATGAGGCCAGGGCCATGCCCCCCAGCCTCTCCTGCCGGGAGCAGAGATGCTCTCGGGCCACGCGAAGGGAATGCCAAGGCCGTAGAGGAGCATTTGCAGGCAGAGGAGCGAACCATCTGTGCTCCGACCGCCCCGGCAGGCCGGGCACGGCACGCGGGTGGACGGTGCCCTTGCGTGCAGGAGGACAGATGGCACGCTGCTCCCCAGCTCCCACCGCGACCTTCGGCGCTCGCCTCCATCGCTCGCTGCGCGCC
>NW_010515695.1:0-440 GCF_000687285.1 Phaethon lepturus
CCTAGGCTCATCTCTAGTGAGCCCGGTTTTACTCCCTTCCCCCTTTGAACCTAGTTGAAAGCCCTCTTGATGAGCCCCACCAACTCATGAGCGAGAATCCTTTTCCCCCTGGGAGATCGCTTAACTCCATCTGTCGCCAGCAGGCCGGGTGCCATGTAAACCTCCCCATGATCAAAAAAACCAGAATTCTGCCAATGGCACCAGCCTCTGAGCCACAAGTTCATCTGGTGTGTTTCCCTGTTCCTTTCAGTGTTTCCCCCTGCCACTGTAGGGATTGAGGAAAACACTACCTGTGCTCCTGATCCTTCAACCAGTTGCCCTAGTGCTCTGAAGTCCCTTTTGATCGCTTTTGGACTTCTCTCCACAACCTCATCTCTGTCAACCTGCAACCACCCCCAGGGAGGCAGCAGACTTGTGGGTTGGGTCTGGTCTGCATACTT
>NW_010515695.1:599-1005 GCF_000687285.1 Phaethon lepturus
GATGGCCCTTCATCTACATCCTCATTTGCCTGGCCCTCATGTTCCAGAGCCCCATATCCGTTGTGTAAGGGCAGCTGGAAAGGTGAGGGAGGCCTGGAGGGGATTCGTCTGGCGCCCTGAGCAGGGATGTGTTTCCATTCCCCCTCGTCTCTTAGGTCCCCTCCTTCTGCCTGGTGGCAAGAGGGTAGGGGGTCCTATGCTTCTTGTGGAGCCTCCATCTGCTACCTTTGCCTCAGGGATGGCACGGTGTGGCTTGATTAAAAAAGTTAAAGAAATTTAAACTGAATAACATTGAAGTGTTATTAAGCAGACATCTTTATTGCAGCGCTGGACGCATGGGGGATATCGCCTCCGAACATGCATGCGCTGAAACAGAAGTTCATTCTTTATATACCTTAAAGACATG
>NW_010515696.1:0-4698 GCF_000687285.1 Phaethon lepturus
TCACATGTTCTCACTCCTCTCTCCCACTGCACTTGCTGAGCCTCTCCCTGCCACCCCCTTCTTAACTCTGCTCTCCCCGAGGCGCTGCCACCGTCACTGGTGGGCTCGGCCGCAGCGGGTCCATCTTGTAGCCGGCTGCATTGGCTCTGTTGGACACAGGGGAATCTTCTGGCAGCTCCTCATAGAAGCCACCCCTGCAGCCAAAACCTTGCCGTGCAAAGCCAGTACATACTGACTGCGATTTACCTTTTGTTGTCATTCTTACCTCAATTCATTTTCAAAGCAGTAGTTGCTTTGGTGTTGGAAGTCTCCAGACTAGTGAAGCTATTCACCATTCTATTAACTTTATTTTAAAGTTACAAATAATGTATGTGTATGTAAGTTTATAGGTATTATTTTTTTCTCATAGGATAATTGCTTTTGTTAAGAGGGATCTTATTTCTTAATGGATTATATTCCATTTACAATCCTTTCATTTTGCTATTCTTTAAAAAGCTCTGAGATAACAGCAGTCAATTTATAGCTGTCCTTTCTCTACGCAGACAAAATACAAAGGTTCTTAATATTTTCCTTCCAAGTCTCCTTACAGTCCAATTTGGGAGTGGTAATAGGAGGAGAGCCAAGGAATTTCCGGAAATCTGGAAGTGCTAGTAAGTCATTATTGACGTAGTGCCATGAACATTTGGTTGATGGAAGCTAGATGCAGGACCATTCTGCCCCTGACTACCAGATATTACCAGCGCATCCCAACGAAAGTCAAAGCTTCTTGCTTGCTTACACAGTGGGGAAAGAAGAAGGAGGGTAGTTACTTCCCCAAATAGGAACAAACACAACCTTTCCACACTCTCTGACCTCAAATAGTCTCTGCAAGAGACTTTTAGCTACCACCTTTTCCGAGCCCCTTTCTCACCTCAAGTCATTCTTTGTTTAGTTTGTTTGTTTTACAGTTTAAAGATTAATAGACCTATTGGTGTGAAAATGGTCTTTAAAAATATTTGCAAATGTATAAAATCTGGAGACCAGTCCTGTGGCAAAGGGTGTCATCCAAAACAGATTTAATGGAATACATGGGCATGAAGCCCTAATGAATGCAGAACTTCATTAGTCACCACAGAAGCTCTAATGGTTTACTTGTATCAATGTAAGAACAGCCACTGTAGATTTCCTCAGGGTGATTTTCTTGATTTCAAAGCGGCAGATCAGGTGCTTCAAAATAGTTAAAAGAATTAGTGTTTGGTCTGTAAAGGCATAATTTATTGTTCTATTATAAAATAGAACAATTTATGTAGAACAATTATATTGTTCTATATAAATCCTCAGCCAAGGAATGGTGTGATCCCTGAGCATCTCTCCCAGCTTGTTCCCTTAATCTATGTGTACTTTTAGCACTCCTTTCTGGGTCTTAAGAGAACATTATTAAAAAGAAAAAAAAACCAAACCAACTTATAACTCAGGTGGAAAACATGGATGGATATTCATGGTACATCTTTGTGGCTTTGTCTGCTATCATACAGTAAGACAAAACGCCCGTGTATACAAGAGAACACAGGACAGGCCTCCACAGTGGAAATAATGCAACAGCTCTTCCTTCAGATGTGAAAAGTCCATTATTTCTGTGTCATGTTCTAAAAAAATAATGGCGAAAAGCTAGCCTTGTGGCTGGGTGAATAAAAAAAAAATGTGAACACACCAGCATCTCCTTAGTCTGAGTTCTTAGTGGTCAGGGTGCTACCTTATAAAATGCCTGCTATTTTTAAAGACATTATTTAATCCAAAAGGGAAAGCATTGCACAGGCAAGTCACTACAAGGCCTCAGATGTAAAGCTTGAGCCTGCTATAGCATATCTAATTGCAAAAAACTAGTTAAAAAGACCAGGGGTGGATGTGGAAGCTTTCCTGTCTGCCTCAGGATGTGTGCATGTTGGTCCTCCACTCACAACAGCTCTGATCTACCTCTTTTTACCTCTGTAGAGGCAGAGTCCAAAGAAAACCTAAATATTATACTTCACATATGTATAATTGAAGTATATATATGTAGGGGGGTGTTTGTGTGTACACAGACACACACACACACCCCCCCTCCTGTCCTGTATTCCACTTTTCCAAAGTGCCTAACCCTCTGCTTATCCTCTTTACAACACACATTGTTTGAGACTTTAAGACACAATGATAACCTACCACTTTTTTAGCTCAGAAAATTCTCTGAAACAGTAGAAACAAGTCCAGCCTTCAAGAATCCTGTGGACCAAAAGGATGTCTTCTGGTACTTCCCATAAGAAGACCATGTACTAACTACTTACTCATCACCAATATCACCTTCCCTCTTTCCTTGCATCCTTCCACATATCTAGTGGACTCCCACTTCAACTGGTGAAATAAATTTCCTCAGTACTTTTTCATCCATCCTCCAGTCATCTTCTTTAAGATGCTTTTCCACTTTGGAAACTACCTCTCTCTCCCATCAAATGTAGCTGCCTCTCTCCAAATCTAGGAAGAAGCAGATGACAGGGCATTATTCCTCAAACGTGAAGTGATTAAGTGCTCTCTCCCCTTTGAAAGGAATCTGAAAACCTGACCCATTCTAGATGGGCAGAGTTACAAATTAAAAGCAAAGATACTTTGGCTTTTTAATTACCTGAATGCTAAGGACCAATCCCTAATCTTTGAAGTGTTAATCTAAATATTATTGCAGATAAAATTATCTGTATGTAAAAGTATGAGTGAAGGCAGTCAGCCATTTCATTGGCAATATGAAAAAAAAAAAAGTTGAAGAAACTAGACTTCACAGCAGTCTTCCAAGTCCTCAGCTCAGAAGCAAGGTTGGAAATAGTTTCTGCCTGTTGCTGCAGGTGGAGATAATTTCTACAAGCAAGGTCTACTTGCTTCAAATATTTATTTTTTTGTGAAATTAACTTATTATTTTTTTTTAGGGAGTTGTAACACAAAAGGTTTCAACTAGATACCCTGTCATTTTACTCTCATCCTCTGTTACAGACTGACTCAATAACAGACCGTGGAAAGGATGTACTTCCTGAAGGAAACACTTCAAACAAGCACCTCACCTGGCTCTTCTGGCTGGATTTGTTCCTGCTGGATACACATCCTTTACAGAAGTGACCACTTGGAACTCACAGCTCTCTCTCAAGTTAAGTTAGAAGCTTCCCAAAACACAGGTATGCTATTTTGCAATAACTGTAGCATGACTTGAATCCATTTTGGAATGTAATTAACTGTGCATGGCGCATAAGTGTGCTTCAGGGTCAACAATTATCATGCCAGAAATATGCAGACCAGTAAATAATGAAAAGTGCATTTTCTAAAATTAATGTAGAGAAGAGTCTCCATGTTAGCCCTCCACCAAGAATTTCCACTTCTGGACAATAATCATTGAGGCTTGTATGCAGAGCAGATTCCTCACCTATCACATCTCACTCTGCATTAATCTCTAAGCAAGCTGTTTTTACAGTGATGACCTTGATACAGGTGATGCAGATTCCTCCCCAGTAGGACTGCACCATCACCTAGGTTTCATAGCCCAGATCACGGCACCCTCATGGCATGAAGTTTATAGTGCCAACAGACAAAGTTTGTTTGGCAAGAACCTCTTTTTTTGGCTGCAGCTGCTGACAGGGCTGTTGCTGCTGCTCACATTCTGGCTCTGCTGATTCTTATTTCTGCACCACAGCCAGGGACGGTGCCTCTGAACCTCAAGACACAGAGAGGAAGAAGTATCAGGATATGCCAGACCCCATCTTAGGGCTGTGACTCTCCTGAGTCTCTTCTGTAGTCCTTACCTCCTAGGCAGGGAGTCTGGAAGACCATTCCAATACAAGTCCTGCATGAACCATGTTTCCTTAGACAGATGTAGTTATTCACCACCTTGGATAAGGGTGACATCTCTCAACACAGCTATACCAATAATCAAGGTTTGTTTTGATCAAGCAGCAGCTACCCAGCAGACCCAACAGCGCAAGGCCTATGCCTTTGTCATACAGATGTACAAGAAAAGGGTATTCCAATCATGAGGACACTCTTATTCCTAGTGTGAATATTGCTGAGAGTAAGAGAAGAAAGTGTGAAGGTTATTTTTCACTCCTCTTCCCTAGACAAAACTATGTTTTCCTCAGGTATATGCTATCTGCACAACTTCAGGCTGTGAGCTTGATGACTTCAGCAAGCAGAGAAAAGATATGTCAAGTTGGAGCCACTTAGGACAACAGAGAGAGTGTGTTACACACTGAGTGAACAAAAACCAGTGCCTGTAATGCTCCCCCACCTACTGAAGCATCAGTGACCCCTGCTAAGTCTCACTAGAGACAGTAGTTCTGCATTCTCCTAGAATATCTGATAGCTGTGGATCCAAACCTGTCTCTCCTGACTGCCACAGCAAAGAAATTCAGAGAAGCTAAGTTATTTTGTTAGATTTATTTTACAAAGCCTATGGTTTTGGATAGATGCTTAGCAAAGCATGCAGTCCACACAGGTGTCTTCAGAAGATCAACTGCCCCTAGGAAAGTTACCAGAAGAGGTATCTGCTTGGTTCCTTCCTGAAACAAGATCAGACCACCATGAAGACCAGCAGCCAAGCTGATGCATATTGCTCTTGGGTATGATTTCCAAATTCATAAAATGAATACTAAAGCCTGTACCTCAGCTACAATTATTTCTGTTGTTGTTTTCCTCCTCAGTCTTGTTCAG
>NW_010515696.1:4729-20857 GCF_000687285.1 Phaethon lepturus
ACGTTTGCCATGCTTTGAGGCATTAGAGGATAGTAACATTTCTGCTACCACGGGAATATGAAATCACATGGAAAACAAACAACAGACAACAAAATATGATGTTCTGGACTGCCTTTGAATCACTGTATCAGTGATTGTCAAGCCAATGCAGCCATCCCAGTCACATTTGGGAGCCAGTCATTTTGTTAGAGACTAAAGTTTCAAGAAATGGTGATGAAACCAATAATTCCTTTGTGGGAATCAAGCCGTACTTCAGAAAGCAGTTCCTTGCTGTTGCCAGACATGATACTGTCCCAACTGAGATGCTCTTCCATTTCATGTTTTACCTTCTTGTTTAGGTCTCACGGCAATCCTTCTGCAAGGAGTTTTCTTGCTGAGAGTGGGAGGAAAGAGTCCTTCTTGGCATCAGGGAAGTAATCAATCAAGATCGTTGTTATGCAGGAAGCAAGCCATCTTTTATCTCAGAAAGTTCATATGTCACTTGAAGATCCAAATACTCACTCCATACCACCTCCTGAACACAGGGGAAGGATTTGTGCTGCTTGACCTCTAGGATACAATTCTACATATCTGTGACACCATCTCAGGAGATGTGGGAGATCAAAACTACCAACAGGATAGGCTATTATCCTCCAGTGATTAATACAGTGACCATAATATTCAAAGTGGTAGCAGCACACCTGCATAAAAGCAGTGTTTCTGTATTCTACCAGGACAGCTAGCTTGCAACAGATGATGCACAACCTACTACAGAACTTGGTCGCTAAAAAGATATGAACATGCTGGAGTGAGTCCAGTGAAGGGCTGCAAAGACAATTAAGGGACTGGAGCACCTGTCATACAAGGAGAGGTTGAGAGAGCTGGCACTGCTCAGTCTAGAGAAAAGGCTCAGGCTCAATGTGCATTGGACAAGAATTGAAAGGACAAGAGGCAATGGGCAGAAATTGGAAAAAAGCACATTCAATTTAAACATAATTTTCATTTGTTTTTAAACTGAGTGTGAACAAATACTGGAACAGGTTGCCCAGAGAGGTTGTAGAGTCTCCAGCCTTAGAGACATCAAAAACTTGACTGGACACAGTACCAAGCAACCTGCTCTAAATGACCTTGCTCTGAGCAGAGGTCCTTTCCCAGCTCAATGATTCTGCAAAGTAGTAAAATCCCTGTGGAGAAGTATTTCTCTGGCACAGACTATCAGATAGGATCCTCCTAGTGGTGTGACAAATCTAAACGTGCTGAGAATCCACAAATCTCACAGCCAGACTCATTGTTTTCAATTTCCCTCAGTAGAACATGTTCACAGGGATGCCAAGAATGAAAAGCTACTTGCTCTCACAAGATTTGGAGTTTGTACACACTGTTCATATGTATAATCCACTTCTCTCCCCCTTTGCTCCAGAATCCTGCGTATCTAGCATTTCATAGTCAGGATGAAAAATGTGCTCTGTTAGTATAAAAAGGTGAGGAGTCTGCAAGACACAGATACACCACAGTTATTAGCGGCTGACTTTGTGAACAGTGCAATGTACATATGGACAGCATATTTAGGCAATATCTGTTTTTTAATTAGTAACTTTCATTTCCTGAGGCGTACCATAAAATGAGCAAAATTTCTAAGGTAGAAAAGCTGCAGATCTGAAAGAACAGCAAGACAAATCTTTTCTTCATCAGTCTGAATTCTAACTCTCATCAATCCATCATAAAGGTATGGCTATCTTTAACACACTTGTTTTACTCAGTGTTTCTTGCTCATTGGTAGTAAAGCAGTTATGGTAAACCTCACTAATTGTATAGCCAAGGGAAATGAAAGTAGTTCCTAGGCCATCATGGTAAAAAAAAACCAAAAACCAAAACCCCAAAACCATTAAAAAAAAAAAATCACCCTTTTCCCCATACTCTGTCATTCAATTAATTGCATGCTAATGCATTTTAGTCTTAGTTTGCAGGTGTTACCAACTGCCAGTAGAGTACCATGAGATGAGGGGAGCTTAGCCAGCATGTGCATAAACAACATACATTTTAGGTATATAATCTTCCTTTTTTTTTTTTTTGATTTACCAAAAGTCAAGGGGGCTTTCAGTTTTCTAAGCAGCCATTGTCAAAAAGGGCAAGGCCTCCTCAGCATATGTCCAAAATAAATGGATAGTCTTAAGAGTAAAGGGACAGTAAAACAAGTCTCCATAGGCAGAAGGAAGCCTGCCACCCAATTCAGAGAAGGAAAACATAATGTTGTTACTCAAGCTATGGCTGTAATGATTCCCTTCACTCCAGTTCTATCAACATCATTCCTTTCTGAAATAAATCCAAGAGAAGCCCTGATTACAGTGTAATACCTTTGCTTTTAGTAGATCATTGTCACTTGGCAAGATGTTTGATAGCCCACCCAGACTGGCAGTCTTATACTTTATAACTACAAGTTTATTCTGCTTAGGAGATGAAAATTTAAAATTGTTCTTAAAATATTGTACTTAGAAGATACAAAGACTTCCACTACAAAGTTGCAGTCATAGTATTACCTTTTAAAATAAATTAGACAAAAAGTAGGTTAGCAGCACAAATACATAATTTACATGCTTCCTCCTCCCCACTTTGACATCCATAGTCATCTGTTAATCCTGAGATCACCACCTCCAAAAATTAATATATTTCATTAGTTTTGCATCAACACAGGACATATTTTTCATTTCACAAAACTTCCATTTGTATAAATTGCAATCTGTTGTTTCAGGGAACTCCAATTTGTCAGCTGACCGGGGAATGGTAATGGCACCAGCAGTAAAACCCCTCCTCACTGCCATTCACTGAACCATGAGGAGTCAGGTCCACTAGAGGCTTTCCTGGCTCCCTGCCAAATAGGTGCCTTCTCCCCCCAAAGTTAACATTTATTGGTTTGTGATAGACCATCATATTTAAGGCATTATAACAGACATAATCAAAGGAACTAATTTTAATTAGTGTATTTCCATAATGAGGTGAAAGGAAAACAGTTCACTGGATTAAAAAAAAGCTGTTGATTAAGACCCATCTAAAAAGCAACTTCCTTAAGAATTGCTACTAATGAGAAGTGAGGCACCTTAAGTTCACAGTGGCTAGAGAAACAGACCTTTCCCACTACCACCATTAACAAGGTCCACTTTACAGTTGCTGGTCTATGAATTTTGCACGTTTTCAGTCCTTCTTCGTTCGACCTTTGAAGTTATCCATCAGGTGGAGGTTTCCAAAATAGCCCGCAAGGAGAACAGTTACTTTCACTGGTAGAATACTGTAAGGTAGGGGAGTTGAAGAAAAAAAACAAAACAGACATCAGAAGAGTTGTGCAGTTTTATTCACAGAATTAGTTTGACCTGGCTAATACTGGCAAAGATAATCTACTATCTAGAATATAGTACCACTGGTCCTCTCAAAATATGCATTACACTCATTTGACAGCCTAAGTAATTAGACAGATCAATTTCCCAGCCTGGCTTGCAACAGTCAGAAGTGCCCTAATGCTGGGGCAAGACACCAGATATGCAGTTACTAAGGAGCAGGCCCAGTCTCTAGAGCCCACAGTAAAACTGCACCCCAATGGTATCAGTAAGTCAGTCAGACATTTCAGTCATTCTGTGGTCCAAGGGCAGACTGAACCCCTGGAAACGAAAAAAAAAAAGGAAAACTCCAGAAACGCGCAGAACTTAATGAAAATTCACACCAACAGGCAGAAGCCTGGTTTGCACTTTTAGTCAAAAACATAGCTGAAACATCCCTAGACAGAAAAGTGAGAAAGGAAAAGAAGGGAGGGCGTAACTTACTTTTTGAAAGCGAATAAAAAGTAAAGAATGCGTGGTAGCAGCAATATTTCTTGGTTACACCGAATAGCCGTCATTATCTTCTCAGCCACATACTCTGGCTCCAGAGCAGGAAGCAGACTTGGCCACCTGGAAGAGAAGACAGTTCTTACTACAATACAAATTGCTTTGGATTCACATCTTACATAAAGTAAGTCTCCATTTTGCAGTTATTCAACAAAAAGAAGAAATAAATATCACAAATCCTATGAACAACAGAACTTCCATTATGTTAGGGAGTGAGTGGCCATTGTTATTTTCCTTTTGTATGATCTCTCGTAAGACAAATCCACATAGTCCTCATATTAAGACACGCTAGGCTTTTATTTTCCTCCTAAATATCATAACATTGCAGCATACTGCGCAGAACTATGCCACTGATTTCAGGAACTAGATGGGGGTTTAGAAGCCAGAGAGGACAACTGGAGCATTTGGCTTCTGCAGAGGAAAGGACACCAATTACATTTCACATTTCAGCTTAAATGAATAGTGAACTAGCGAGGGCTTTGCCATTGGGTTGCCCAGTCACTGGATAGCACTGTTAACATCCATCTGAGGCCCTAAAAATAACACAAGCAGAGAAAAGTCTAGCTCATGATTTTTATAAAGGAAATAGTAACATGCTAAATGTGAGGCTTTTATGCAGCCTGCACAAGAGTTTACTCACTTGATTCTACAGCCAGCAAACATTCCTGTGTTTATGACGTAAGGACACACAATTGTGGTTTTAACACCAGCCCTTCCCAGATCTCTCATCTCAAAATCAATTGACTCTGCAAAACCAACTGCTGCAAATTTACTTGCACAGTAGTCTGTAAAATAAACAAAACATTAATTGCAGTTAAACATTTACTAATTAGACTTTACTAAACAGGTTCAGTGAATCCTACCACTGAACAGGTACACAGGAGTGGTAACAGTTTTTGACAGAGGACAGCGACAAAACTACACTAAGCAAACTAGCCACAGGTGTTTTTTTGTTTTTTCCTTTTTTTTTTTTTTTACAGTATACAACAGCAGCACTACAGTATAGAAATGATATATACACAGTACCTGCAGGAAATCACTATCTAATAATAGAAGACTTCACAACCGAGTAGGAACTAATGAAATTTCCCTTTGATGTGATTCACTCCTTTACTTTCCCTCTCCTAAGTGAACTGTTGTTCTAGACTGGACGACAGAGGGTTTCTCCTTGCATCCCTATCAACTTTCCACTCTCTACTGAACAATAGCAAATGGAATTATCTTTTCATACCAGACCTTATCTGTGAATCCATGCACTAGCTTCTTATGCACCAAACTCAAGTCTTCAAGAATCTCTCATGTGGTTTCAAGTTGAAACTCCATTTGTCTTCGTTATCACTGCCTTGAAGCTAGATTTCTTTTACTGCTATGTCACCGTATTTCACTTTCCTTCCCTTTGCATATGTTTTCCAGAATGCCTTCTGAGTTTGCCCTAATTTCAACACTTTCTTTTCACCACTGTATGGGTCCTCCTGAATGAATGGCTGCGACACAGAGAATGCAAAATGAGATATCGCACCTCTGCCTCTGTACCACATCTGGATTTTAGTAGTTCTTTGAGTGAGAGGAAACCTGTACAGGAGACTGCTTAGCTTGAGAACATGCTTGCAAAAAGAAAAAAGTGGCTCCTTTCCCACCAAATACACGCAGGTTAACTTTAATAATATTGAAGTTCTGTCTCCAAAGTTCTATATGGCTCCTAGATCCTCTAACTGCCTTGGCAGAAAAACCTGTTTCACAGCACTGCTGAGCATCTGGAAAACTCTTTTGAAAGGAATGGTCTATTTAAGGTCAGCTGTTTTGAAAGTATGACCATTTGCTTTACCAATACACAAAGACCCAGAAACTCAAAATTAGGATTTTTTTTTTTCCCCCCATGAATACTGATTGCGGAGTTTAAATCAAAGGAATTGTCTAAATGAACATTAGCTTTAATATACTACCTGAAAGACGATTGACTCCAGTCAGTCCCGCTGAGCTTGCAATACTAACCAAGTGCCCATGGTTAGAGGCTATCATTGCTGGGAGGAAGGCTTTGCAAGTCTGCAATGCAAGTCAGAGTTGCAATGAAACATTTAATAATGTTTATTTAATGTTAAGCTACATGCTATAATATTGTAGAAGTGTTGTTTTTAAAGAAATTTTCCCTAACATTTAAATAAGCTTCCCCCCCTTCCCTTATGGAAGAGAGGGGAAAAAAAATAAAAGAGCTATTTGAACTCAAACCCAGCCACTAAGCTGGGACTTTCCAGGCCCCACCAGTATCACTTTCTCCGCAACACTACAGACAGTAACTTGCTGAAAGCTGAAGATATAGTTGTTCAGTTTCTTTCAGCCTAAAGCTTAGCACTGCAATGTTTCAAATGAGAATTAAGTGTTCACTGCAAATTTTGTAAAATGGCAAAAAAGTTAATTTCATGTCTTCCTTCTATTAAATTAATCTTTGTGATTAAATTTATTTATGAAGAAACTGAAGCATGTTTTAATATCCCCTTTGCAATTCTTTATGATAGGAACACCATATAGATGGCCCACCTTCCCTGGAAGGAAAAAAAAAGCACACTAAGTTACTCATTTTGGACAAAAACCCCACTTAAGAGCACTGTCTGAACACGTGGTATTTCTTACTGAAACTATCTGAAACTACCATAACCACAAAGCAAGTAAAAGACTAACAGGATTGAACACTTCTCCGTTACTACAGCAGCAACTTTTAGGCTGGGCCTGGTTCATGTTAATTAATACTGAGGGATTCTAACATATGACTAGCTTCAAAATTTAGCAGCTGGTAAACTTCAGTTCTTAAGAGCATTTCTAAATACAAAGCAGTTCTGCTTCCACCTACGTATCCCAGAAGTTCCCAAAGGATCCATTCTTCCACTTTTTTTTTATTTTACAAATTCCTAGGCATAGAAAGTAATTTATTGTATCACTTCTGACTGAACTTACAAGGAGCTATATATCCTTGCATATTTTCCTCAACTGCAAAAGGCAAAATTAACACTGAAAACATGTTGAAAGGATGTTTCAGTATGTATATGCAAAGTACAGGTATTACCCAGAAGTGTGCCATTATGTTCACTTCCATGGTTTTTTCCACAAGTGAATCTGGAGAATCAATAAACCTCTTCCCAGTTACAATACCAGCGTTGTTGACTAGGATGCTAACATCGCCAACTTCTTTCTTAACCTAAAACAAAAAGCCTCAAGATATTATGCAATGAATAAAAAACATGTTTTCCAAGTTTTATATATGAAAACATAAGAAAGAGAACTGTAGCACATTTCAACTAAGTTGAACTTACTATGCTTGTTATGGATCCAAACACGTCAGGTTCTTGCATGTTCTCACCTGATACCTTTTTAGAGCTGAGCTTACAACTGGATTTTCTTTAGAGGCGTGGAGCCCAACAGCTCCACACAGGCTTCTGCTTTCAGCACCTCTGGTTCTTGCTGCAACTGTTCCAGATAAGTCTCTACTGCAGAGAGCTTAACTAACACAAGTATTTTGCTACAGTAAACCCACCTTAAAACCACTGAGCAATTCTGTTTGTAGGGCCATTTCTATGCCACGTGGTGAGGCACAGTACATAGATCCTCAGGCGAGTTCACCAGATTCAGGTACATCAAACCTACGTGAGGGTTCCTTGCATTATACTCAAATCCTCTTGTGTTTTCCACAGAGCATCTTGAGCACAGAAACAGTGCGGCCATACAACTTGAAGGCTGAAGCCAGCTTGCACAGTACTTGAGTCTTCTGATGAGCAGAAGAAAAATTGGGTTCCCTGTTGGTAGTGTTAATTGCCTATATCCCAACAGTCCAGGGATTCATCTCTCCCACTGCACAGGGCAGCAGCTACTTAGTAGCATCTTAATATATTGTTCAGATATTTCAAGATTCTTCATGCTGTTTTCCAGATGTTCCACTTCTCCTGACTGTGACTGTTAAACACTGACATGTATTACATAGCAGTTTTTCACTAGCAGTAACTTTACTTGCGTTCCACAGCACACGCATTAAACCAGACTTCCCTACGGCTTTCTGCCCTTAGCATGTTGGAATTAGAATTGACAAATGGTCACTTTTGATAAAAAGTATTCCTCATATGCATAGGCAGTGAGAAAGACCACCTGTAAAATTAATTTCCTCCTTACAACCTTTTAATTTAAGTATCTGGACTACTTCAAGCAACTTTATAGGTCAGGAACATAAGAGCTTATCTTACCAGATAAAAAGGTTTTTTTACAAGTTTATTTCTCATGAAGACAGCCTCAAAGAACACCAGGTCTCCATTGATATTAGCTCCCAGGACAACACAAGAAATGAAAAAACTGTAGGAAGGGTAGTAATTTGTTATGAAAATTAAACAAAAGCTGTAGGGTCCTGAATAAAAAAAGATTTTAGGACACGTGCATTCACAGAAGGCAAAAGCCTTCCGAGCTTTTTGGGCTCATGGTGGAGAAGCTTGTTTCTAGTGTATTTGCTTCAATTCTAACACTGTACCAGAACCCTTATAAGATGGTTCCCAGAAAATAAGTTGGCTAAAGAACATCTACACATTTTGTTTGGTAAGAAGTATAGTTCTCACTGTAGCTCCAGACTGAGAACTTTCATGAACAGACTTGAGAGAATAGCTATTGGCCAGTTAATATCTAGCAAGATACTGTGCCAGCTCTCAAAAGGACAATTAAAATATTTAATGCAGTATTTGAAGTACAGTTCATTAATCTGAACTACCTGGGAAAAAGGAAATGAGCACTCTCTATGTTGTTTCACTGGTGAGTTCCAGATCAAGTGCTAAACATGTGCTGATCAGTAGCTTTGGGAAACTGTGTTGGTGTTATGCCGTCTTGCCATACAGTTGCAGATCACAGAACCTCCTTTCTTAATGGCATTTCCTTTGCTAGGTGCCTACAGTGACTGAGGAAAGCACAAGCAGACCAGACAGGCTAGCCTGTATAACAGTAAACAATTAAAGGATAATTTACCACCTATCCTTTATTCTAGCTTAATTTCCTCATCTTCCTTAAACTTGTTCCAGTCTTGTCCAGGTTTGTTAACTAAGTACGGGTTTAAAAAACAGAAAGCAGCCTTGGGATTATACAGAACAGCTTTTATAATAAATTCATCAGCCAGAGCCCCTCTCCACTTTGGTCATTGCTCACACATTCTTGTCTGTCTATTCCCCTCTCAAAAGGTTGTCATGTAACGCCTTAAATATTTCTGAAGCAGCACCACATGATCTCCATAGGCAGCCTTAAACAAGTTGCTCTAGTCACCAACCTGAATACGTACCCCTCACCAGAAGGTAAAAATAGCATGCAGAGATGCAAATGTAATCATTAGTAAATGATTACTAAAATAGTGCCTTGTGTCAGATGATCTAGCAATCCTGGAAGCCTGGACCAGTACCCCAAATCCACCCTTCGGGGCAAATAACGAATACCTGAATGGTGGTCATGCTTCTTTTGTGCAAACAAAAGACGGACAGAGGTGGGGGATGAGGTACATAGAGTTTATAACTTGGTGACTGGGGCATTCAGGTTAGATGGGAGAAGGGAAATATGAAGACAACCTTGATCATCCAATTTCTACTAGTGTCAAAAACCTGAATAACCTCCTCCTTTACCACTCTGTCTCTATCCAGTCTTCCAAAACGTATTCACATTTGGGATGCAATTCAAAGTAGATTTGAGTGCCTTCCTGCAACCCAGACAAGTAATTCCTGCTTTACAACACCTCTGTTCATGCTGCTTCCCTACTAACTAGATGTAGCAGCTTTTTCCTCAGCAAATCGGCTGTTTTAATTCCCTTCTCCTCTCAGCTCTTCCCTGTGCATGACAGAGCCAAGACACTCAGCCCAAGCTTCCACACTCTGCTTTGAGGCCAAGTACAGAAGACCTTTACTGAGCTTTTTCCCTAACTATTGGGGGGTGTGTGTGTGTGTGATAACATCAACTCCCCAGAGCTCTATACCTCTCCATTTGTGAGTGCAGGAAGGTATATTCCAGCTGTTTGTTTTAGGCCTTGGTAAGACAAGCAGCTGATCTGGTTAAACATCTTTCAGGTGTAAACACTATTTCCTATTTGTTTCTGCATTTATATTGAAGTTTAGTAGTGAGCAATTCCCATAATTCCCAAACAGCATCCCATAGCGTCTACTTTCTAAGAACCACGAACCCCTCCATAACTGCCTACAAGAAGTGGAAGAAAGCACTGGATGTTTTATAAGCAGCATGAAATACCACCAGGAGATGTGCTCCTACTGTTGCTCCTCTGCACAGGAAAGAAGATCCTCAGAAAAGTGAAAAACTGGCTGCAAACTGTCATCTTGACTAACGAGCAAGAAAAAAAAAGAAAACAGTGGATAAGCAAAAAAGTACCATGCACAAGAGATCCTGGAAGTAAATATGAGCCCAGATGCAATTTTGCAACACGATAATGAGGAAAAAGGCTTCTGTTTCCCCACAAGTAGGAGGGCCAAAAACCCATAGTTACCTCCCTCTTTCAAAGCCCTAGATTCTTAAAGTTTAGCTGAACTCAAGGGAGGGGTAGGTCAGAGAAGGCTGCATTCCTTTTGGGGTTGGGTACTTCTGGAACAGGGACGTTAGAAATAAATTTTAAGCTACAGCTCTTGATAGCCAAAAGCTGTCCTTCATCCTGTTGGTACAGGAAAGGAACAAGGACACGACATGTGCAGGGCTTTTTGGTTTTCTTCCTACTGAACAGACTTTCTCCTGGTCTCTGTGTGGCTGATGAAGTACCAGAAGCAGGTATTTAAAGGTCACATAAATTTCATTTTGGCTTTGAGATTGTTTTACTGGGCACAAAGTCTTCAACCATATCCTGCCCTGCCTGCATGAATATAATTCACTACATAGTCTTGCAAAACTCCAAGTCATTGCATGAAGCTGAATCACCAGGGGGGGGAAAAAACAAAACCTGGAACCATGCTGCCTCATCTTGCAAAGGCTGACGCCGCACATTATGAGCCAAAGTCTGCTACACTGCATTCAGTAAATAGTGGCACCAAGCACTAACTAATACTAAAGTCTTTTTGTCACTAATAAGATGGGAAAGTTGTCAGCATGGTTCTACATCAGGTGTCAGCAGGACATGATGTTTCTGAAGTAACAGTAGCAGGGTATTTTCTTCTGTGTGGATCAGCAGGAGGATTATTAGTGGATCAGCTGTTAGTGAACTGCTGACGAAGATTATAAGCAAGGAGTCATGCACAGAGACTCTCTTACCACTTCACCCCTGTCTACTTGTTATTATCATCCCTAACCTGTGTCACTACACCCTCTTCTTTTTACATTTGGCCAGAAAGTTCTGCTACTGCTTTTCTCCATGTGCTAGCTCTTGACTCCTCAAAACTGAAGGTTAGTTTCCACTTTCTTCGTTCCAGTGTCTTTCACACTACGATACTCTCTCCTCCCGGTTCAGCAGGAAGGCCAGTTACAGGGCTGCAGCGAGACACGTGCAACCGCTCTGCCGGGACGGCAGACGTGCAACTCAGCTGGCGTAACGGAGCTGCAAGGGTGACCAAAGGTGATCATCATTGCCAGAATACAATAACAATAGTACCAGCCTCTAACAAGCTGCAAGTCATGCACAAGCTTCACTTCTCAAAGTCTGTTCTAGTCACTTTTGCACAGATAGAAAAATACAGAAGGCTTCTTGAAGAGCACCAAAAGAGGAACATTATTTCAGCCAACAGATGTTCCTGAAGACAGTTGACTTTTTTAAAAAATTCATCCTCAGGTAAACACTCACTGTGGAAACTTTCTAGTCCAACAGTTAAGTTTAGCAACACTGTAAGCAAATGAGAACAGGTTGTGTATCAGGTCTGGCTGAGATGGAGTTAATTTCCCCCACAGCAGCCCTCATCATGCTGTGCTTTGTACTGGTAGCTAGAAAGGTGTTGATAACACACCGGTGTTTTGGCTACTGCTGAGCAGTGCTCACATAGCTTCCAGGCTGTCTCTCCAACATTCTTCCCCCCACCAGTAGGCTGGGGGTGGGCAAGATCTTGGGGGGGGACACAGCCAGGAGAGCTGACCCAAACTGACCAAAGGGATATTCCATACCAATGACATCTGCTCAGCAAAAGCTAAAAAAAGGAGGAGGAGTGGGGACATTTGTCATTTATGACCTTTGTTTTCCAGAGCAACCACTATAGGTACTGAAGCCCTGCTCCCTGGGAAGCAGCTGGACATTGCGTGCTGATGGGAAGTAGAGAATAAATCTTTTGTTTTCCTTTGCTTCTGCACGTGGGCTTTGCTTTGCTCTATTAAACTGCCTTTATCTTCACCCACGAGTCTTTTTCCCCTGTCTTATTTTCTCCCCTCCCTCTGTCCTGCTGAGGAGAGGAGTGATAAAGCAGCTTGGTGGCACCTGGTGTCCAGCCAGGCTCAACCCACCACAGGTTGTTACAATGGAAATTGTTAAGCAATTTTAGCTCTTGGCAATTCTGTCAGTCTGCCCAAAATATCTAACCACAAGCTATACTTACAAGGCTCTTCAAAAAGGAAAGTAAGAAATATTTAAGACCTCAAGATACATTTACTAATTCAGATAAAGCAAGTCTGCAAAAATCTATTCACAGGCATGGAATTATTTGAAAATTGCCCAAGCAGTTAATCCTTTCTACAATGCATGGTCTTTAGGGTTTACTTTTGGCAAAAGGCTGCCAGAACTTGAAATACTGCTTTAGCTTCAGTAACTTTATTTTCTGCACTTCACCAGTAAGTGCCTGCTCAGTAACTAAACGAATGAGAAGCTACCCAGTTGAAATTAGCTACTGAAAAAGAGCGCCAGCTATTTTTATTTTTAAAGGAACAGAGATACACAAGTCAACTCTAAAAAACAGTATTCTTGAAATAGGTAGCATGTGCAATACATTCTGAATGAATTAGCTTTAATCTCTTGCTTTGAAGTCACTAAAATTTATCATACATCATACACACATGCATGCACTCAGAATAGTGTCAAAGCCACAAATAAGATACTTTACCTGATCAGCCACTCTGTACACGTCCTGCCTTTTGCTACAGTCACAGATGTAGGAGTGTACTCTCACTGCTCCATTTTCTCTGGCCAGTCTACTTGTCTCCTTGAGCCCCTCTTGGTTAATGTCCCAGAGAACCACTGTGGCTCCAAGGCTGGCAAACTTTAAAGATAAGAGTCTTCCAACTCCATTTCCCGCTCCTGTTATTAAAACTATTTCACCACTAACATTCTTCTTCCGTCTAGGCACAACCAAGAACACTAGTGACTCCAGCAAGTAATAAACAAAAAGTCCGATGACTTTGAATGTTTCCAGGAAGAAGTTCATCTTGAGGCTATTTCTTCACACACCTGATAAAAGAAAATGTTTACCAGATAGAATAAACCATAAAGAGAGAAAATGCAACATCAATACTTCAAAATCTAAAAGCATTTTCAGAACCGTTGTAAGTCTTTTCTCTAGCTTGCTCCTGCATGTTGTTTCAAAAAAATATGTAGGCTTACATCTGTACATCTGACCTATTTGTCCTGTTTCTGTATCATCTCCAGACTGCTCCTACTCTCCTCCAGAGTGCAACACACAATTGATTTACTATTTGGCAGAGGCAGGAAACACCTGCCCTCATCTGCTTTAGAAATTCCGCACTCCTCATGTCATGGGTTTCCACCTCTGCCCTGACAGGATGTGGACTCAATTGTAGAATCAAAAAAGTAGTAGTTGCCTTAATAGAGCATCTTAAGGAGAAATGCACAGCAATTACAACCCAAAACTTACGGCTTGATCAAACAACTTTAGCGCTCACAAGCTAGTACTTCAGGTAAGGAAAAATTCTCCTTTTAGGACTATGACTTTTTTACTTTGTAGGCACTCCTTGTCAAAGGAATCATATTGCAGAGCAAGTCATAGGATCAACCCTGCTGAAAAACTGCCAGTATAGGGAGCTTCAGAATACAATATGCTTATAAATCTCCAAAGCACACCAGGTAAATCACTGGCTGTCACTGCTAGTGTTTCAGTTACCAGTACTACCATTATTGAGGAAACCCTGAATAGAGTGTTTTGTTTAGGAATGCATTGCAAAGCTGTTGACTTTCTTCTCCCACCTCCCTGCATTAAGCAAATGTCATGGGCTTGAATCATACCATCTCAGGTATGTGTTTAAACTTCACCGTCTGTACTCATCACAGTAAAGCTGACACCACGCAGGCATTTAAGTCCTTGAGAGAGTGCTATTTGTTTCCCAGTATAAAAATGCTATGCAAGAAATGCAGCCTTGGTCAAAGCGGGTTTTAATCTTTGACTAACTACAGTATAAAGTACCTTCTCGGCTAAAGGTACAGCACATTGGCACTTAACACTTCAACCTTTAGCCCCATATGCCCAGTTTGATCACATCTCTTAGTTAACATTGCTATCTATATCTATACCTATCTATAAGTAATCATGTTTGACAAGTGCCAAGAGATAAGTTACTTAGATCTCTCCTACTCTGAGCAAAGTTCATGAAATTTAGCATGTGGACATACACGTGTTATCATGAGCCTCAGGTTTTGTACATGGGAAACAAGGCCAGTCCTGAAAAGGGATAGGCCACTGCTAGAACAGAGCAAGTTATTTCAGAAGTTTTTCTGGCAGAAGAATTAGGACATCTTAAAACTATTCCGATAACAGAAAACCATTTGTGAAAAACGCAGTGGGTGGGGAAACAAGTTCTTCTTTCTTAAGGAGTCATAGGGTGAATGTTTTCTGTTCTTCATTCCCTTTAACATGGGACAAAATGTGTGCAGAGGTTCTGGCACAGAAGGAAGACAGTAATACCAGTAAGAAACGGAAGAAATATCACAACAGCACAGGAACATTTTTCTAGAGACAATATTGACATCTCCTGTAGTAGGCTCTCACAGCTATAGAGCTACTACAAATACAAACAAAACTAGGATTATGCAGGAAAAGTGTTATTAAATTTCACATACATAAAAAAGACAGCAAGTGTTTGGAAACAGAAGTCCTTTGCTGGGTCCAAAACAGAAGCAACAAATCTTTGAAGTAAATACAGTTGCTGAATTTAACTTGATTACACTAACTTAATGCACTTAACATCCTGCATTTGCATGAAAGGAGATTGGTATCTCTGGAGTGTGTAAGGATGTTACAGTTAATCCCTATGGAAAAACAAGGGAAGGCGCTTGCCTTAGAAGTAAAATACATAATTTGACCTTAACCCAGTTTAGAACTATGTCAGTAATTTATTAAGTAAAATAATCATGTATTAGGCTTGCACAGGACAAAGGCACATAAGATCCTAGAGAAATACTGACTTTCAGAGAATTAGAGTTGTTTTAGGCAACAAGAGACTTTCTGTCAGAACACCAACTCCACATCCTTCAGTGATATAAATTCATAGAACTATTTAGGTTAGAAAAGACCTTTAAGATCACCAAATGCTTAATTTCCACTGACACATCTCTCACCTAACCCAGCTTTGACTGTGCCAAGAGTCTTCCACTCTCACTGGCTTTGGCTTACTGCATTAGCACTGCTAATTACACCAGCTACTGTAACCAAGCACATCCACCCAGACAACTCAATCAGCCAACAGACTTGGCTGATTTTTGGCTCCTCAACTGAAGCGAGCAGGGATCTGTTCACAGGTGAATTAGCCAAGGTTACCTCTGGCACACCTAAAATCTCCAATACCTTCTGATGCCACGTAGTGGTTTGTTTTTGTTTTGTTTTTAACATGCCTACATCCACGCTGACATAGCGTGGAGGGCTTTTATATCGTCGTGAAGTATCGAAGGTTTTACAGTGGCTTATCAGGGAGGTTTCTTTGCAAGTGCAGGCAACTTGGCCAGGACAGACTTGCTGGTGCCGGCCGTGCTCACAGCCGAGCGGCTCTTGCAGGCCGCCAGCGCTCACAAAACACGAGGGCAGAACCGAGGCTGGCATCGGAACCGCAACACACCTCTGCCAGCCAAAGGGATTAGGGTGGTTGCGTCAGGCATGGCGCGATCACCTGAGTGTGGCGAGCATGAATTTGCTCACTGCACCTGGAGGATTATGACCCCCCCCCCCCCCGCCCCAAACCAAACCAACATAGCGGTCCTGGAGCCAAGACAGGACTGAGATGCAGCAATACCCGCTTCGCCACGCATTAGACGCCAGGCAACCTCACCTTCATGTGGCACGCCTCATCTGCTAAGCCACCTAGCGTCACAAAAACACAACCCACGGGCAGCCTTTAGCAGCTGTGACCCGCACTC
>NW_010515697.1:0-505 GCF_000687285.1 Phaethon lepturus
GAGGCACAGTATTTGTACCTAAATACTTTCATCTAGATAGTTTGTAGCATTTTCAAAGTTTCAGCAGACAGTTCTGAATGTCATTAGCAATATGAAAAATAAGTGAAAAGAAGGTGCTGTTTACCTGCTCTCGTTCATGCTGATTAAGTCTTTATGCCAATGCTTTTGAAGTTATATTTTTCTTTTAGCTTTTTGTAGTAAAATTCAGGATGATTAAGCAGTTAAAGAAATTGCTCAATGATTGCAATTCGGAGACAAAGCTTTGATTAAAAAAAGAAGCAATCTCCAGCCAAACAAGTTTTAGATTTTTCTTAAAACCTATTAAATATTATTCAAATAATTATGGCAAAGAAAACCAAGCAGTAAGCTTACTTCTTTGACAGTGCAATGAAGATATCCTACCTCCATGTCAGGTATATTTGTCAGAGTGCCCTTGCATATTCTTATTTCCAAGATTAATGAGAAGAAAAAAAGAAGGAAATATTTAAAACTACTTGGGTTTTTT
>NW_010515698.1:0-5264 GCF_000687285.1 Phaethon lepturus
GGCTGCAGGGCTGCTCCTCTCGCATGTTCTCGCTCCTCTCTCCATCTCCAAATGCTGTGTGCTGTTGGGTTTTTTTTTGTCCTCCTTCTTAACTCTGTTCCCCAGAGGCACTATCACCATCACTGTTGGGCTCGGCCTTGGCCAGTGGTGGGTCCACCTTGTAGCCGGCTGCATTGGCCCTGTCAGACACAGGGGAAGCTTCTAGCAGCTTCTCACAGAAGCCACTCTTGCAACCCCCACCACTACCAAAACCTTGCCAAGCAAACCCAATACAACTATTCAGATGGGGAAAACTAGGGAGCAGTTGTTGAAAAGAGGGCTTGCCACAAAGAAGTGGTCTTGTAAAGAAGAGGACCAGGGAATTTGTCGATGTCCCATTATTGGAAGTGTTCAAGGTCAGATTGGACAGGCCTTTGATCAGCCTGCTCTAGTGAAACATGTCCCTGATTATCTAGATGATATTTGAGGGTCCCTTCCAACCCAAACCATTCTATGATTCAATCCCAGAAGGAGGAAGGATCCTGGAAGTGGGGAAGATCCTGGAGATGGGGGAGATGCATGGAACACCCAGAACTGGTAACTGCAGCACTGACCAAGAAAACCTTGTGCCTGACCTCCCTGCTGGGAGGGGAATTCAGGACCTGGTGAACGTAGCTCTGGAGGGAGCGAGAGAATGAATGCAGGAAATAACTGAGTAGAGTGAAAGCTCTCAGCTCATCGGTAAAGAAAACCCTGTATCCAGATCCAATACAGGTTGTCACTTACACCCATTAGACTTGAGGGCAGCAGGCACATGATCTCATGGTTGGTTGGGTCTATTAAGCCAATAAGGACCTCACCAGAGATTTACTGTACCTGTAAATGTGTGCAATGTGCCCTGGTGGCCAAGAGGGACAATCATATCCTGAGGTGCATTAAGGAAAGTGTGACCAGCAGGTCAAGAGAGGTTCTCCTCTCCCTCTACTCTGCACTGGTGAGGCCTCATCTGCAGTATTGTGTCCAGCTCTGGGCTCCCCAGTTCAAGAGAGACAAGGAACTTTTGGAGAGAGTCCAACAGAGGGCTACGAGGATGATTAAGGGAGTAGAACATCTCTTGCACGAGGAAAGGCTGAGAGACCTGGGGCTGTTTAGTCTGGAGAAGAGAAGGCTGAGAGGGGACCTTATCAATGTCTATAAACGTCTGAAGGGTGGCTGTCAGCAGGATGGAGCCAGTCTCTTTTCAGTAGTGCCCAGTGAGAGGACACGGGGCAATGGGCATAAACTGCAGCATAGGAAGTTCCGCCTCAACATGAGGAAAAAGTTCTTTACTGTGAGGGTGACAGAGCACTGGAACAGGCTGCCCAGAGAGGTTGTGGAGTCTCCTTCTCTGGAGACCTTCAAAACCTGATTGGACACGTTCCTGTGCAACCTGTCCTAGGTGATCCTGCCTTGGCAGGGGGGTTGGACCAGATCATCTTCAGATGTCCCTTCCAACCCCTACCATTCTGTGATTCTGCGAATCTGTGATTCTGTAACCATCATGCCTGTGTTCAGAAAGCACATGGGTCCACAGGCCGGCCGGGGGCTGTCGTGCCACTGTTGCCGGTGATCTTTGCAACACCATTGTCTGTGTGATCTTTGGCACCACTGTAACAGAAAGGGTACATGTGGCTCAAGAAGCCTTCTAAGGAATTTTCCTGCTTCCCATCTAGAGTAACAACCACAACACTTGAACATACCTTGTTTCGTTTCTTAGATAACTCCACTGAATGCAGGCACATCTTCTTATTAGCATCACTGCCAACTGAGTCCTTAAACGCCCACTGATTCTCATCTTGTAAAATCAGCTGTGTGAACTGGGTTCAACAAAACAAGCAGAAATTTGGGATTCTGGAATAAATTTAATTCAGGTATGGATTTATGATACAGAGATGTTTTGAATCAAAAAAGCAGAGTATAAATAACAGCCCACAGCATGATGAGAAGCAGCATGACTTAGTTGAAAACTGAGAGCCAGGGACAGAGCCAAGCTCAGAGTGCAAGACTCGCACTCTGAGCCAGGAAAGATCGCTGGACATAAAGCACAGCAGTGACTTGCAAGAAAATTGCTTAGGCAGGAAGAAAATGGGTACTTTCAGAAAATATATACAGAATCATAGAATAGTTTGGGTTAGAAGGGACCTTCTAAGGTCATCTAGTCCAATCCCCTGGGACCTGCAATGTTTCCAGGAATGGGGCAACCACCACCTCTCTAGGCAACCAGTGCCAGTGGTTCACCACCCTCATTGGGAAAAATTTCTTCCTTAGATGAGCCTAAATCTGCCCCCTTTTAGTTTAAAACCATTACCCCTTGTCCCATCGCTACAGGCCCTGCTAAAAGGTCTGTCCCCATCTTTCTTGTAAGCCCCCTTGAAGTCCTGGCAGGCTGCAAGAAGGTGTCCCCAGAGTCTTCTCTTCTCCGCGCTGAACAACCCCAACTCTCTCAGCCTGGCCTCACAGCAGAGCTGTTCCAGCCCTCTCATCATTTTTGTGGCCTCCTCTGGCCCCGCTCCAACAGGTCCATGTCTCTCCTGTGCTGAGGGCTCCAGAGCTGGACGCAGCACTGCAGGGGGGTCTCTCCAGAGTGGAGTAGAGGGGCAGAATCCCCTCCCTTGCCCTGCTGGCCACGCTGCTTTGGATGCAGCCCAGGAGACGGTTGACCTTCTGGGCTGTGAGCGCACATTGCCAGCTCATGTCCAGCTTTTGGTCCACCAGTACCCCCACAACCTTCTCGGCAGGGCTGCTCTCCATTCCTTCCTCCCCCAGTCTGTACTGATACTGGGGGTTGCCCTGACCCAGGTGCAGGACCCTGCTCTTGGCCTTGTTGAACCTCATGAGGTTCACACAGGCCCATTCCTTGAGCTTGTCCAGGTCTCTCTGGATGGCATCCCGTCCCTCAGATGTGTCATCTGCAAACTTGCTGATGGTGCACTCGATCCCACTATGTCATTGATGAAGATTTTCAAGAGTACTGGTCCCAACACGGACCCCTGAGGGACACCACTCATCACCAATCTCCATCTGGACATTGAGCTATTGACCATTACCCTCTGGATGCCACCATCCAACACTTTCAGTATTTAAAGGGAGCTTTAAGAATGATGGGGACAGACGTTTTAGCAGGGCCTGTTGCAATAGGACAAGGGGTAATGGTTTTAAACTGAAAGAGGGTAGATTTAGATAAGATATAAGGAAGAAATTTTTTGCAATGACGGTGGTGAAATACTGGCACAGGTTGCCCAGAGAGGTGGCAGATGCCCCATCCTTGGAAACATTCCAGGTCAGGTTGGACGGGGCTGTGAGCAACATGATCTAGTTGAAGATGTCCCTGGTCACTGCAGAGCCGTTGGACTAGATGACCTTTAAAGGTCCCGTCCAACTCAAACTATTCTATGATTCTATGATTCCTCATCCACCCAACAGTCCACCCATCAAATCCTTATCTCCTCAATTTAGAGAGAAGGATGTTGTGGGGCACCGTGTCAAAGGCCTTGCAGAAGTCCAGATAGACAACACTGGTAGCTCTTCTCTTGTCCACTGCTGTGGTCACTGCATCATAGAAGGCCACTGGGTTGGTCAGGCAGGACTTGCCCTTGGAGAAGCCATGCTGGATGTCTTGAATCACCTCCCTGTCCTGCATGTGCCTTAGCAGAGCTTCTAGGAGGATCTGTTCCATGATGTTCCCAGGCACAGAGGTGAGGCTGACAGGTCAGAAAAAATAAGAACCTTTCATCCAAGCTGACATGAGTTCAGCAGTTATAATAGCAATATAGAACTTGGCAGAGAATTCAAGCTAAATATTAGGTAAGTAAGGAATCTCTAAGTGACACGTAAGGTGAAGCACTAGGATGGGATGGCACAAAAGTATCTGTGGACTCATCAGATTCAGGAGGGAGAGCACTCTGATGCAATAACCTTGTAGAGGTAGTACATGTACCACACGTTCTGACAGAAACTTGAGACAACAAAGTGTCAACTGAGAGGGGAAAGCAAGGAGATGAATTTGATCCAACTCTTCATGCAAAAAATTTTAAAAGTGTGATCAATGTTATGGAGATTAAATTAAAGTAGCACCTGTATTGTAAAATCTAATACATATGCAGGAAACCCCACATATTACATACTTTTCCAAGGGCGGCTTGTAAGACAGATGAGGTGAAAGAAGCCAAGTTCTCACTTAACACACTTATTCCCTGTGTACAGTTGAGTCACAACTAAACTGTAGTTGCTTCAGTGATAATAAGTCTGCTGAGCCCTAGGCTGACAATCTCCAGAGCCTGCCCAGCTGTGGGAACGAATGAATCCTCTCCCTTGTGTGCCAGGAGAATTGCTCCAATACTTTCTATCAACATGAACCCATTAACAGCAATAGTGTCATGGGCTTTGAAGAAGATGGTGTATCATAAATGACACTGAGAGACTAACTAAATCTCACAAGTATTTTATTAACCATAATGAGGTATGAAAAACAGAGAATTGGACTTGGTTTCCCAGGACACTCTGGTTTCTCAGGGCTGGCAGTTGAAAACAACAAAAAACATGTTCTGTTCTGCATGGCAATTGTGTTAGATAGGAATATGGTAGAAAAAATTAATAAACTCTGAACTTTCCAATGGCATTTTTATGTCAACATTTAGAGGAAAGGATACTTTAAAGATATGCTTTATCTGAATTTTGTGGTGTTTGCAATACCATTCTGGAAAGCTGCTGGGGACTACAATACAGAACAATCAAGTCTCCCTAAGTATCTGTGTGCAGATACAGGTGGGCATGCTCCCAAAGTAAGACTTTGTTTCTGAGTGCCTATGCTAAAGCAGAACTGAAAGGTCTTCATAGGCTACAGTAGTCTGAATTTACTCCTTCAAAGTCAAATAAATCCATCAGGCCAGGAGTCAAAGATTGTCCAGCACAAATTACCCACAGAATAGAATTATTTATGTTGGAAAAGACCTTTAAGATCATCAAATCCAACCATTAACCTATCACTGCCAAGTCCACCACTAAACCATGTCCCTAAGCACCACATCTACACGTCTTTTAAATACCTCCAGGGATGGTGACTCAACCAATTCCCTGGGCAGCCTGTCCCAAAACTTGATAACCCCTTCGGTGAAGACATTTTTCCTAATATCCCATCTAAACTTCCCCTGATGCAACTTGAGGCTGTTTCCTCTCATCCTATTGCTTGTTACTTGGGAGTAGAGACACCCACCTTGCTACAACCTGCTTTCAGGTAGCTGTAGAGA
>NW_010515699.1:0-6795 GCF_000687285.1 Phaethon lepturus
GATTCTGTGATTCTGTGATTCTGTGAATTAAGAGAGGATGGGTTGGCAGCAGGGTGCTCACTGGCTCTGGATCCTAGCAGCTGAGCCTGATGTATTGTCACTAAGCAGGGTGCCAAGAGGTGATTCCATCATACCAGGAGGTGGGAACATACAGGAGAGTGAAGAAATAGAATCATAAAATCATGGAATAGTTTGGGTTGGAAGGGACATTTAAAGGTCATCTAGTCCAACCCCCTGCAGCGAGCAGGGACATCTTCAACTAGAGCAGGTTGCTCAGAGCCCTATCCAGTTTGACCTTGAATGTTTCCAGGGATGGGGCACTGTCCTGGTTTCAGCCAGGGGAGAGTTAATTTTCTTCATAGAAGCACATTATCAACATTTTCTCATCCCAAATCCAAAACATAGCCTCACACTAGCTTCTATGGAGAAAATTATCTCTACCCTGGCTGAAACCAGAACAGGCACCTACCACCTCTCTGGGAAACCCTCAGCATGAAAAATTTCTTCCTTATGTCTAGTCTAAATATCCCCTCTTTTAGTTTGAAACCATTACCTCTTGTTCTATCGCAACAGGCTCTGCTAAAGTCTGTCCCCATCTTTCTTATAAGCCCCCTTGAAGTACTGGAAGGCTGCAAGAAAGTGTCCCCAGAGCCTTTTCTTCTCCAGGCTGAACAACCCCAAGTCTCTCAGCCTTTCCTCACAGGAGAAGTGTTCCATTCCTCTGTGCATTTTTGTGGCCCTCCCCTGGAGCTGCTCCAACAGGTCCATGTCTTTTCCTGTGCTGAGGGCTCCAGACCTGGACGCAGGGCTCCAGGTGGGGTCTCACCAGAGCAGAATCACCTCCCTCAACCTGCTGGCCACGCTTCTTTGAATGCAGCCCAGGAGATGGTTGGCCTTCTGGGCTGCGAATGCACATTGCCAGCTCATGTCCAGCTTTTCATTCACCAGTATCAGAAGTCTGCAGGGCTGCTCATCTCAAGATACGTGTGAATGTATTTGTGGGTTGTCTGGTGTGTGCATTCTGGTTGCAGTAGTGTATTTCTATTGATATAAAATACTCAGGGTAGAACTGGACACTTAGAAGATTAATCTAACTGTGTTTTAAAAGAAAGCAGCAACAGAATCAGCAGGGAAAGCTCTTGGTTTCTTCCTCTCCCTCTCTGTACCACAGAGGAGTGACCTAGTGAATGCAAAACTGCTGTAGCCTTTTCTCCTTTTGATGCTGGACTAGCAGCAGAGGAACTCCAAGGTCGTGGTTCTGGAGACCACCAAAGGCCAGTTTGTGTTTAGCAGTACTTATCATCAGTTCTCTCAACAGTACTTTAAAGGCCTGAGCTTTCTGGCTAGAGACCAGAATTGTGGAGAGATGAGCACCCAACTCCACAGCTACAACTGGATTGGCTTTGAATGGAAACTTTAGGGCACAAGATATGATTCAAATACTGACAGCACCTGAGACACAATAATAATTTTTTCTGTATGAGCTGGAATATTTTTCTGTATTAGTTGGAAAGCAAGGCATGGGAATTGTCTTTGTGTTAGGAGAGTTAGCATCTTCTTTTACAAGATCACTTGTTTGACCAGTGGTTGACCACTGTCAGTGATAACATTGGCAGCAGTTGGACAGTGGTTGACCACTGTTTTCAGCCTTTCCTGGTGCATTTGCTTATATGGCGATAAGTGGACTCTTGGAGTCCACTTCTTTTGGAAACGAGAATCTTCAGCTACCTCAGGGCATACATTAACAGTCCCGCTGATGTGTCTATTCTCTGTTGTCGCGTATTTTGTGTTCTCTGCCCTGTGGTAAAAAAGAAATAGTTGATCAAGTGCCTGTGACACTACAAAAGTATGCTAGGAAGAAGTCATGAAAATACCAGAAATTTCTCTTTTTCTTTACCACCTTGTCCTGAAGTCAATGCAGAGGTGTTCGCAAACCACATGCTTTGTTTTTTGATGTCTGATGCAGCCATTAATCACAGCTCAAATGGGGAAAAAAGCCCAACAGCTTAAAACACAAAGATCCACAGGATTTTTCTCTTGTGCTTTCTAATGTCCCACCAGTATGCTGTGCAGTTCTGCCATCTGCCCCGTAGATTGTGTCCACATGTGTCACTGTGCCCACATCGGGGGAAATGTGGTTATTTTGTCTACCTGCCGGGTTAAACCACAACACCAGCAGTGGCACTGAAAAAGGACGAATTAGTGCACACTTGCAACATATTCCATGTTAGACAGGTAAACTCTGAACATAATAAAACAGTGGTGAAAATTGTTGATCAGTTATTTAGTGGCAATGTCACTTACATGCCAAATCCACCTGGTGATTAGCATCACCCTTCCTCTCAGGAAGGAAGGCTCCAGTATATTTTTCAGCCTTGATTAATAATTTATTTGGCATCTGGAAGTCACAACAAAACAGCTCATATGGAAAGGGAGGATGTAAATTATCTGCCTCTCCCAGGAACTACCAGGTTATTATTCACATCTAAAATACTATTTGTAAAATATTTGTGTATTTAATACTTTAAAGAGCAGCTCTGGCACTTGTGTTGATTTCAGCATTCTCGAGGGAGAGGGGGCTGTGTGGGTGCTACAGATACTGTATTCTGGAAGACGTGCTCTCATCACCAACTGAACCAGCCAAAAGAGGATTTTAGTATGCGAGGGAGCAGGCACTAGAATAAGGGGAGATTAATGTGAGCTTAGTGCCCTCTGAATGAACGTTGTCATCCATGGAAGACAAGGGGAACTTTTCCAAGCTGGGACCCCAGTCACACACAGAGGACATCTCTGTCTACCCCAAACAGGTCAGAGCATATCAAATGCAAGAAAGTTGCTTACAGATTTTACAGCTGTACAGGTGATATATTACTGTCATTCTGCAGGTATCACTTGGTGATGATCTCAGTCAGGTTGTCACAGCTTCCCCAATCATCTTCCTGAATCACGTGCTAAAATAACGTAGTATGTTAACCTACTTCTACTGCCATGCCACTTACTTGTTGTAAGTATGATATCTACAGTATTTCTTCTCAGAGTTGTAACTCTGTTTACCAACCGCAGATTCTCATGAGTTGCTAATAGCTCTCATTGTCTTATCAAGAGGTTTTTGATAAAGGAGGTCACTCAATCAGCCGAAAAGGGAAAGAAAACCGCTAAATGCTGTGCCATATTCAAATTTTCTTTGTTTCTCCTTTTTTTTTCACTTTTTAAGAGATTGAAGTTGCAGTAGCTGAAAAGGTGTAGCTGCTGTACTCCTTCTTGGCTTTCACAACCACAACATTCAAAGAATGCCCAAGTTTATATACCTAAATCCACAACTTGACCTACAACAGTAACAGAAACTGAATATTCTCTTCTGTTTATTTAACCCTGGCATGTGGACCATACTCTCGTCATTATTGTTTACCACTTCCAGTGGGCAGCATCCATTGGGTCCAACCCAGACCAGTTTTCCCCTGCGTTGCACTCCTCACATACGTAGTCCAAGATACTGAAGAAAAATTTTGCTGGGGTGGGAGGACGGACTAGATGACCTCTCAAGTTCCCTGCGAAGACTTGTTGTGCAAAGGTGGTGCCTAGGGACAGCGCTGATCTGAATGGCAGCGTGTCCAGACACATGGCTATCTTGTGTGAAAAACTGTGCCTCGTGGTGGCAATCTTAAGGGTGTGAATTACCGACACCTAAACAAGCATCTGGACCCTAGGCAGTACCCCAGAAACAAAGATGAGAAAGATGGGAAAGAAAGCAGATAGGAGATGAGCAGTAAGTTTGTGGCAGAGCCAAGACTTACTAAGCAGCCTGGTTGCTATTCATTTACCCACGCTGCCTCTCCTGGCTAATTTGACGGCCTGAATGAAATTGTCGGTGAGGAAAGCCATGTGAGGATACACGGCATGCTGTGATCAGAAAGGGCTGGGGAGAGGAGCATCAGAGCAGCCAGTTTTCTGTGTATTCCCTCTGCTTTTTCTCCTAAGAGGACTTGCCTTTAATTCCCAGCTCCTTTGCTTTCAGTTCTGTTGTTGCAGCTTGCACCTCTTCTCTAAAACATAAAATGTAGTTGCTTTCAGTGCAATGGAGGCAAAGGGAGGTAACGTTCCTTCTGTTCCTGGGTGGATAAAAATGCCAGAGCACTGATTTTCAGGGAGGGGACAACCTAGCTCTCAATAACCAAAATAACCAAAACAAATCACACAGTTATTGAAATACTTGGGACGACTGGTTATCGAGATTTTTTTGCCAAATTCTCCCCGTACAGTATATAAATGTCCCATAAAAAAATTACTGCTTGTTGACATTTGGCTACATTTGTAAGTCAATTGTCAGTAGCTAAATCAAGCCAGTGTTGGAGTGATTTAACCCTGAATACAACAGAATGTACTGACCTTTGGCTATTCCACCCTGCTTTAAGAAAAAAAATAATACCAAGGTTTTCCCTAACAAATCGGAGATGATGTGGGCTTGTTCATCCCTTGCTGTAACTGCTTAGGAACATGAATTTGAGCTCTTGTGAACTGGAAGGGGGAATGTGGTTTGAGCAGAGGATCCCAGAGCCATTTCACTTTGGCAGGTCTGAGAAGTGCCGGGTGAATGTGTCTTCCTTGATGTGGAGGAAGCAAACAGGGCTTGGAGCAGATTCAGGACAGTTTGGCGGCATATTCATTCTACGATATTGCTAGGGTGCAACTGGGGATCCCAGTCAATGGCCAGGATTTGGTGTCCCTGGCTGAAAGGGGTCCCACGTGGTGCCTAGGCCCAGCTCATCTCCTTGTCACATTCTTGGAGTGCCATCATCTATTTTTGTTGTCCCCTCCTTAGTAACAGTATCTGGGCTGGAAAAAGAGGCTTCCTGCACCTTGTCCCTCCGCAGTGCACTGGCTGGGCACAGATGTGATTTAATCTCATGACAAGTCCTGATGTATCTGAGGGGAAAAAAGGAACCAACCTTGAAGAACACGTAACCTGCAAGGGTTCACAAACGCATTCAAGAGCAGCACACAGCGCTCACCTGGCAGTGTCTGGATGGTCAGTGGGGAAATCAGGTGGAATTTGTTTAGCTTAACACAAAAAAGCACAAAGTTGGCAAAACACAGCCTGTCCCTGTTCTTTTAAAGATCCAAATTCCCTTTTCTGGTGGCAGAAGAGCAAGAACTGAGGAAAGAAGAACAAGATTTTTGTGTATAACCCCTTCAGCCTGGTGAAGGGATGAGCTATATTCCAAAGTAGACTTTCAGAAGCTGAGAGCACAACAGTGACTGACTGCATATTAATCCCCAATAAACATTTTCCAGGGTGAATGGCACAGTTCAGAAGAAATGAAGAGGGACAACAACTTGCAGAGCACTAAGCAGCAAGCAAGCAAGCAGATACAGCAGCAGAAAACGCAATGGTAGTAAAGCCAGATTGAAAAGAACAAGCCAGGGTTACTTTAGCCTGCAGTAAGGGAACATCAATAATGAACATAGATTGCTCAAATGAATCCTATCATAACGGATGGCCTGATGTCTTGTGATGGATGGCTAGGCAGCATTTAGTGCCACTGACACCGGTGAGTGAACTGGAATACAAAGCAGGTAGGAAGGAGGTTTGGGCCAGAGAAGGGCACAGGCAGTGTCTGTCAGTACGAGGGCAAAACCTACCTCCTGGGGAACAGCCATATCCTCCAACCTGTAATATGGGGGAGAAAATGAATGAAGAGGGAACAGCCATTGCTCAGACAAGGACAGCAACGTCAGGCAGTGCAGAGACTGATGGATGTGTTCAGGAGCAATCTGTATCACCGGGACCTTCACTGCAGATAGTTGCAGAGTTACACTGCATTAGGAGTTTGCATGAAGCTGGTTTTCTGCCCTGTGGTCTGCTCAACCTGAACAGCATTTTGAATTTGCAATTTGGGTAGAAGTCTGAGTATTTCACACCGATTCACTGTAGACAGAGATAAGGCTATTAATAGGTGCTCTGTATATAATATCTTTTTCCTAATATGTCAGTGGCTCTTCAATTTACTGGCAAAGGTAGCAAAGTTTGCCAACTGGCACCTGATAAATGCCATGTCTCCCTCCCTGGGACACCCACCAGTAAATAAATTCAGTGCAAGCTATTGAAACATTGCCAGGTGGCAAACAAATGTCACGCAGGGCTGGCTGACTGGACCAGAGGAGCCACAGAGTTTCAGAGGCTGCCCCCCACAACATACCTTTACCAGCCCCACCGGGACCTGACGTGTTCTTCTCTCACGTGCCTCTTCCCCAGGCTATGGAAATTGTAGCTGACCCACTGGAAAAACATCAAAGCCTGCAAAATCAGTAAAAGCTGCAAAAAAAAAAAAAAAAAGGAGGAAAAAAAAGAGCATAGCAAATTGTTTCCTGCACCGACGATAGGCACAATCTGAAAAAAAAGGAGAAATCCAAACAGAAAGAAAGAGGCTCTCATTACCCTCCTTGCTGGGTAGAAGGAAAACTAATTAAAAAAGCAGCAGGAGAAGGGGTGTGCCACAAAATTTCACTGCAAAAGCATTGCCCCTTTCTTCTTTTTTTGCCAATATTTTTATACATTTTCAAGTCCTGCCCATCAGAAGTCATAGGTGACAAACTCAAGTAAGTTGCTAAACCCCATCTCTGCTTCTGGGACCAGCGTTTCTGGAAGTGTGAAGCAAGAAATAGAGACATTCCCAGCTGCACCATGGTCGCTCTTCCCCTTCCTCTTCCTCCTTGCACTTGCTAATGGCAAAAGCAGTTTAAAAAGGGAGGAGGGTATATCAGCAGCCTTTGGATGCCATTCCGGTAGCGATACAT
>NW_010515699.1:7186-24876 GCF_000687285.1 Phaethon lepturus
GGAGAGGAGAGGAGAGGAGAGGAGAGGAGAGGGAAGAAGGAATCTATTACTGTACAAAAGACATGGGAAGTGTGTGTTACAGAGTGTCACAGATACACCAGTAAGCAGCGTGATTATAAGCAACCTATTGCCCTAACAGGCTTTATGATGAACAGCAAGAAATTAACAGTTAAATGTAACTGTCAAGCTCCAATTTCCCTGTTAAAAACTGTGTTCCGGAAGCATATGACCAAGGTCTCACTGTGGCCCTGCAATATGTGTGAAGTAAACACAGCCCTTCAAACGTATTCTTAGTCTGACGCGGCCCTTCCTTCTCCAGGCACTGACTCTTTGTCATGTCTGCTGTAGGGAAGGTATGAAACAAAATAGCAGGTGGAAATAAAAGAAAAATCCTGAAAACTTTACTCTGAAAAGCAACGCTACCAGACTAGGCACTCCTGCATTCGGCAGATCTGCCTCTGTGTCAGTCAGATCCTCTCCTGAGTGATTAGAACAAGCTCTCGCTTGCAGAAGAGCTGACACAGCCCAGAAAATTATTTACATAATGCAGAAGGAGAAGAATTTATTTATTACATTCCTAAAAAAAACGATTAACACTGTAATACTCTCCCCCGAGCTACGGAGGTCTGAACCTGCACTCTCAGCTCGGGGAAGGGGCCGTGGTGCCTCTGCCCTGCGTCCTCTGGCCAGGCCAGCGCATCCAAAACGGAGGGTCAGGAGAAGGAGAAAGGCCACCATAAGTACCTGCGATTGGGGCTTGGATGTTGTAAACGTGGGCAAAGCAGTAAACACCGTGAGCATCTGGCCTGCTGCCTGCAGCCTGACCTGCCTGAGCCCTGTGTATAATTAAAGAGCACCTTTTATCCCGTGTGCCTCAGGGCCGCGCAGCAGCACGGGGAGCTGCTTTCCAGGTAGCACTCCAGGCTTTTCTATGGCAGCAAACAAGCCCGTTTGCCTCGGGGGAACAGACAGCAGTGCCAGAAGGGACAAGCACAAAGCAAACTGCCTCACCCAGGTCATAAGGCTTTATTTGTCTTCAGCTCTGGTTTCAAATTTTCAAAAGCCCTTTGCTTCAGTTACCTTTTATCATTCTGGATATGTTTATGGGTTTCCTTGCTCCTTCTGTGCACACTTAAATTGAATTTATGCCTGTGCTTCCTCCTTCTTTCCTTCCACTCCTCCCCACGCCTTCCCCTCCAGCAAACTCGTCCTGAGGAGACACCCATTTTGGAGAAAATCCCTTGTCTGTATACACAGACTCTGCAAGCCTTGGTGTGTCAGTGTGTTCTGCATGTCCTGTTTTATTGATTTTTGAAGCTTAGAGCTGGGTTTCCACATCCTCTTTTGGGATCCTTGTATGCAGACTGAATTTCAAGGTTGTAAAGTTCTCTGTGGATCTCAGTGAGGTCTGAAATAAAGCCCCCAGGAGCATGGTCCAGGAGCAGAGGTGTAGCAGATGAGATTTTACCTCAGACTCATTTCTAGGTTTGAAATGTTTAACTGTAGCTGCAAAACACTGCAGTAGGGCCTCTGTGAGCCTCCCAGCTATAAAAAAAAAAAACAGATGATGCCTGTTAGTGTTGCTATAGAGCCAGAGTGGCATTTTAGGATTTAAAGAGATACGTGGTACCACAGACATTTTATGTCTGCCCTGGCAAGAGTTACGGGCAACAAGGTGCTGGAGCCCGTTGCCAGGGATGGAAAGGGTTAAGGGCACAAGGCTCGAGAACAGGCTGATGCCCCTTTGCTGGCCTTGGGGATTGACTACAACGATTTGGCCACACTTTATACCAAACAGAGATGAAAACCCCAAGCTTCAGGAGCCAGGCTTCCCATGGAGAGAGGTCGTGGAGAGTTGCTGAACATGTACGCAAGTCCTGCCTTAACAAAGTGCTGCCTACCTTTCGGTATCAGAGGAGAGACCACGTTTCAGCTGTGGGGGATCTACTCAACAAGTGCGTGCCTGGGAACAGAGTCTCTGTAAGCACTTTGGGGTAGCCAGACAGAAAGGAAGGAAGGGATACAAGAGATGAGAAAGGTCACCAAGTGTGTGAAAACCACTGCTTTTTGACACATGGGATTTGCATGTCCCAGAGACTGACAATGTATAATGAGCCACTCCAAAGGTTGAACAAGGGACTGAAGGTCTCCTTGAACTATTAATTACTAGTCACTGGGGTAGATTCATTCAGCTCCACTAAAAACATAACTGAGCTTTATTTCATATTGCAATAAAGCTGAGCTTAATACTCTTTGTTGCTGAATTACGTTATTTGGTTTTGTCGCTCTTACATTGTCGAGACTTTATTTCTGCTCAGCAGCAAGTACTCCTTACCTTGTTGCTTGCTGTACTAATCATGCTTTTATTATGTATTTTTAGAACCTTCCTATGGTGTGCAGAATCTGTGGGGCTTTTTTAGCCCAGAATATCAATAAAGCTTACTGCCAAAGCTCCTGGTAGATGAACTGCATCTACTTATTGTGATAGTCTCTTGAAAAAATTAAATCGTTGCAATGTGAGTGCAGAGCAGGGTTCAAGGTCCACTGCATATGAAAATGGAATTGATTACTCCCAATGAAGAGAGGCTTGCAGCTCTTAAGAACATTATACAATAAATATGTTGGCACATACAATGCATTTGGCATGCTAAGTGGTTTACTGAACTACTCCCTGCAGCATATTTTAATGAAATGCTGACAGTTTGGCATCTTATTGGATAACTGCATTCAGTGGCATTGGTCACAAATGACAGATGATAAGGAAGGCATACAAAGCACTCTGTAAGATGGCAACTCCTCCATGACTTTCTGCTCTGTGTTGCTACTCTCGTGGAATTTATCATAGCCAGCAATGAGAAATCAATAACAAGCACATGGCATTCCTCCAGTTCGGCATCTAGAAACTTCTGTCTCTAAGCTCTCACAATAAAAATGCATGCAGAGTATTTTTCCTAAAGAACTCGGCCTTGCCTTCTAAAGGGATGCCGTTAGCATCCCATGTTAGATGAGGTGTGAGAAAGAGCAACTTGCTGATGGAGAGGCTCTGCCTCTCGCCCGGGTCCTGCTTTGCTGTCTGGTGCAGAGGGCAATGCAGCTGAAGATGGAGGGAGCAGGGGAGCTGCAAGGGCCACCGCTGGCTCCAGCAGTCTCTGAGACATGGACAGCACTGGCACAGAGCCTGGGACTGGCCCTACCTCTCCACTGCTTTTCTGTCTCCTTTTTTTTTTTCTGTGCCTGAGGCGAGGATTTATTCATGACAACAAGATAAAAAACCCTTTAATGACAGGTGGGGTTTTTTTAGCTGAAATAGTTCCACAGTGGAAGTTATCAAACTTTACAGACAGTTCTTCCTATCTTATATCCTCACCTGCTCCTAATACTGCCATTACCTGAGGTGTCTTGCTAGAATAATTTTTTTTTTTACATTCACTGCGTCAAGACCATAAACAAACCAACTGGTCGCACCCCACCTCTCCCAGGATCACAACCACCTTTAAAGAGGAAAAGGCTATAGTCGGGGCCTCGATTCTTTATATTGTTGGTGCCACCCAGTGTTGAAAGACTGGAAGCGGCACTGCAAAGGCACACGCTTGAGAAGTCACAGGTGACAGATACCTGTGGCGCATATTCTGCAGCCATGACCGCGCGGCCAGACCTGTTGTGACCAAGCACCAAGATGAAGTGCAGGGAAGAACCAAGAGATGAGGGGTTTTTAAATTTCAGATGCTGATTGAGATAAATTGGCATGAAAATGCATGTGGGTGGGCATCTAGGTATTTAGTATCTACAGCAACTGGCGGTCTCTCAAGTTATCCTCCTCTTGGTGTGAAACTTTCTGCATTGGGGTGCCTGGCTGGAGCACATCCACTACACACAGAAACGTAGTGACGTAATGAATTCACACATGTGCCTCGTCCCATGTCTTGGGTGAAGGTCTCCATGTTGAGGATGCCTCAACACAGGGGCCCTCTGTGTGCAGGTCCCTGCCACCAGGCACAGGCCTTGACTGAGCACTGTGGCCTCTCTCCCTAGGTCTTCCCATTTCCACGTAGCTGATGGTCTCATCACACCGTGAGCTACTGTGCCCAGCAACGAGGAAGAGGTTGTCTTGTCATGCTGCCAGTGTGAGGGATGCAGGCAACATGGGGAGGGAAGAAGGGAGGGAAGGGAAGGAAAGGAGGAAGGGAGGAATGCAGGAAGGCAGACAGGAAGGCAGGAAGGCAGGAAGGAACTGGGCATCTCAGGCAGAACCTGCGAGGTATTAAGATTCCGTACATGGCCAAAAAATTAACAGTTAGGTTCCATTCCCAATAACTGATGTGCCTTTCAGATAGGCTAAAATCTCTTAAAAGGACATAGTGTCTTTCTACACACTCCTTAGCGACCACCTTTCCCATGCATCAGCCTGAGATGTGCTTTAAGTAGGAGTCTTATCCAGCCTACTTCTACCCACATCTCTTGATCAAAAGGCTCATCCTTTCCTCTGCTGCTTTCCTAGGTGTGAGGAGAGTAAGTGTGGGACACACCAGCTGGTGTTCCCATGTGTGTTGAATGGATTTCAGGACCCATATTGATGTGAAGGGACAAAAGTTCAGAAGCCCACAGGAAATAGGCTCAGGACTTCAGGACTTCTGTTTTATCTGTCATGCCCATTTTGATGACTTGACTTATCCTTAGATCCAACCTGGCCTAACTCTCTGAACACTTCCATCACCCCACTTGGAGTACTGCATCCAGCTCTGGAGCCCTCAGCACAGGAAAGGCATGGACCTGTTGGAGCACATCCAGAGCAGGGCCACAAAAATGGTCAGAGGGCTGGAACACCTCTCCTGTGAGGACAGGCTGAGAGAGTTGGGGTTATTCAGCCTGGAGAAGAGAAGGCTCCGGGGGACCTTATTGCAGCCTTACAGTACTTAAAGGGGGCTTAAAAGAAAGATGGAGACAGACTTTTTAGCATGGCCTGTAGTGATAGGACAAGGAGTAATGGTTTTAAGCTAAAAAATGGTGGATTCGGACTAGATCTAAGGAAGAAATTTTTCGCAATGAGAGTGGTGTAACACTGGGCCAGAGAGGTGGTAGATGCCCCATGGCAGGAAACATTCAAGGTCAGGTTGGACAGGGCTCTGAGCAACCTGCTGTAGTTGAAGATGTCCCTGCTCATTGCAGGGGGTTGGACTAGATGACCTTTAAAGGTCCCTTCCAACCCAAACTGTTCTATGATCACCTGCAGTACATGCATTGTTACAGATTCAGATTGAAGGAAAATTGAGAACATCACCTCGGCAATGCAGAGTGGAAGTCCTAGCTTCATTCTTTTACAAGTGCAAGCAGCATATTTCACTTCTTTAGGGGTGTTCAGTTCACTGAGCAGGGTGAGTATGTGGCTGCAGATATGAAGTGTAATAGTACAAATACTGCTTGCAAAAAAGTTGTTGTAAAAATTGTTATGACCTCTGTCTACAAAACCTGTTTCTGGGTAGAGTCTAAGTCAGGCTATGAAAAGAAAAAGGACATTTCCATAAGAAAAGGGAGAGACAGATGGCCTAGTGATAACCTGCAACTTGCCACTGAATCAGGTGTGGATATTGAAAATGGTCCAAAACAGACCAGTCTCCCCTAAACATGAACCTGCCCCAGCACAACACATATTCCTGTCTTTGATGGATCATATCTATTTTTGGTAGACACCTGAGGGTCTGTCTCCTTTCTGATGTTCGCAGCATCGTTCATGTTGCTATGCCAGTTCACCTCTCTCTGAATTGAACTGAGCTGCCCCCATGAGACATGTCCCTCAGACCATGTTGAGCCTGGGAAGTTACTTGGGCTTCAGATTTATATCCAGCCAGAAAGTGAGGTATTTTCTGCCTCAGTGTTGTTTTGGCCTTGAAAGCAAGCTGTAAAGCCACTCTGACAGGGATGAGTACACAGATGTCTTAGGGAGGAAGTGTCAAAGAGGGCATTGAAAGCCTGTGTCCTTTCCCAGTGCCTTGTCTGACTTCGGTGCAACCACTCTGCATTTCATCCATCAGAGAAAGGAGCCAAACACACTGTCACCAGTACTGGAAACCAAAGCTGCTGAAATAGGGCCACAGAGCAAATGCGTTACACATCCGTGTGTAGTAGTGTTGTATACAGGAGTATGTAAGTAGTGGTGTACACAGGAGAGCATGAGAAAATACCTGAGCTGTAGCAAAGGTGGAGACTCTTCTGAAACTCCTTCTGGAGCTTCTGGAACTGCAGGTCTGGATTAGGGTGGTTCCAATATTAAGGGCTATCATTCCCACATTCTGATGACCTCTGTGTCCCCTTTTCCTTAGTTCTTTCATATGACTTCCTCAGTTCTGACAGATGGAGCCATCCACTGTGTTCACCTGTCCAGACAGAAACTCTCTCTTTTCCACCTGAACATTCTGCTGTGTTTCCAGGTCTTCTGGATACAGTTTGTCTATTTGTCACTAACTTTGCTAAATAGTTTGCACCCTTAGCTCCACCTTAGGCCTCTTCCTTTTGATCAAGAAGCCATAACTTTCCTTGTGACCCACAAAATCATCCCAGTAGGTTTCTTCATTTCTCAGAAGTCCTGTGCTTGGATTGTCCTTGATTGGATTTCACTAGCTGAACGGTGATCCTAAACCAGCTTCTTCCGATGCCATGACTTGGACTTTCTCTGATTAAACTAGGCATCTCCAGTAGGATATAATTCTTTCTCAGCGATGTTCTCTTTTCCTGATTAGCACTAAGATGCAGAGGAAACTTTTCCCTTGAGTGTTTCAAGGCTCCTGGTCCCAACCATTAAGGGGATGGTATCATTTATCTCTTTAAGAATGATTTTGGTGATCAGTCATCCCAGACACAATGTTACCCCACTGTGGTTAATTAACCTCAAATGTAGTTTCAGCCAAGAGGAGTAGCACAGTACCTCCGTGCCTAGCATCCAGAGCTTTGCATCATTAGTGTTTATTGATATGAGACAGATAAGAGATGTGTGTCAGTGCACGTACATATATTTTAAAGCATCATGGCGACTGAGTCACTAGAAGAAAGTTTATTGTTCCTTGAGCAGTCAGTTGATAACTTCTTGCCTGAAAGTATGAAAAAAGACATCTGACCTAAGAGAGGAACATGAGCAACTCTAAGCTTAGTACTGCCCACTCCCCAGATCCCGAATCTATTCGTCATCTTCCTTTTCCTTTGTTCCATACGGATCTCTGCTTTTCCAGTGGCCATCAGCTGCTCCTGAGTGCCAGGGACTGTGGAAGACCACGCCGTACAACAGTGTTTGACTGGTCTATTGACCTGTGACAGCCCAGACCTCACCTTCACTCACCTCTTTTCAAACGATTCTTGCTGCTCAGGTGGGACAGCTGTCCCAGTTTAGCTGCAGAGGTGAAAAAATCTGTTGTGGCTTCTGGATCATTGTAACTGGTTAATCCTTGGATTGCCAGGGCAACTTAAGGTCTCCCCTGTTCACTCACACTTTGCAGTCAGACTTTGGCCACAGATCCCCACTCTGTCCTCTTAGCTGAGATCTCTCTCTGTGGCCTCTCCACTATAATACCAGAACCAAGCATTGCCAAAGGCAGGCATGGTTTTGTTCTGTGTCCGCTTTGCTCTTTGACAGGTTGTTACATAGCGGTGGCAGAAGTCGGGGTGACTCTTCCGCTACGTTTTACAATACATTTTCCCTGTTTTCGTTTATACTGCTTTTGACACAAGCCGGTCTCAGCAGTAACTCACTGCGCTGCCAGCTGCCAGTCTTACAGCACGTATAAGCCTAGATTTGCCATCACAAACCCTGGGAAACGGACAGCCATGGCTTACAAGGGATGGTTTTGACAAAAATGCCTTGCATGCAGTTTGTTAATGGGTGGACACCGGCATAAGCTCTCAGCTGCGGAAAGTCCTTTTCCAGTCCTGCTGCCCAGAAGGACGCCGGCAGCAGTGCAAAGCAGCAATAAATCAATCAGCCAGCCAGTCTACAAGTGCGTTGCATAACAGGGTAAATAAACAAGTACGAGGAACAATAAAACACTGTAGCTATTTTCACCTTGTCAGGCCGAGCCATTCCAGACAATCGATAGGAGGTATAGGAAAGGTCACTGACTACCTGAATAAATCTCATCAAAACACAGCGGCTAAACAGCAGTAGCTCCCTCTGAGAAGAGAAAGGCATGGCCTTTAGCAGAATAAACCCAAGATTACAAAGTCACAGTGAACAAATATTAAAGTGTAAACACTACAGACTATGGAAATGTTGCAGAAAAGTAGGATATTCAAAGCATTGATCTTTTTTCTCAGTTTCTTACAGCTACAGAGGTCTCTATTCCCTTTTGACACATGGAAGAGGAGCTTTGGAGGAAAACACTTGCTCAGATAACCTGATGGATGCACTTGTAAAGTAATAGCTTTACATATATTTTGATGATCTGGAGAGATTGTTACTTAAAAAAAACAAAATCTGAATACATTTTAGAGCCCTAAAGATATTGCCCAGACTAATACATTTTTATGTAGGTCAAGTGCTGGTTTTAACCTGTTTTAGGACAAATTTTGAAGTCACCAAAGTCACCTTCACTGAAACAAATCCCTCAGGAATCAAGTACTACCAAAGTCAGTCTCGCGCTCTGTGTTTAAGAATTTGGCTGAATCCCCTGCCCAGAGATGGTGATGCCAGCCACAGTCACAGACCTTGATGGATGTGCTTGGGAAGGCTAACATTAATAATAATGCTAATAAAGCTACAACTTTCCAGCCTGTGTTGGTTGAAAAGGTACAATCTTCAGCTGTGAACCCTGCATTGCTGATCTTAATCTATTGTCTGGCACAGTTGTCATCTGCTGCTCCATGCCAATCCAAAGCACTGAACACTTATTTCCCTGTTACCATGTGTTATGGTATGACCACAGTCCAGTAAATCTACAGCTTTATGGAAAGCTCCATGTCACTGTGACTCTGCATGGGCCACACAAGGGCCTGCAGCATGGCACCAGATGCTGCTATATGATCATTTACATCTTCCAAGCATCCTCCAGCAGAGTCCACAATTCTGCTTGGATGTTTGGGAGTAGTCACCAGCTTTATATCTATCTGTGCTGCTAAAAGTTAAAGTGATTGCACATTAGACTCAGAGGTTTGTTGACAGTTACAGACAGGGATTACAATTTTGTTATGTCCATAATTGTGCAGCCACCACATCAGCCACCAGCTCTGCCCATTTGGTGTACTGAGCCAACAGTAGTTTGGTATCTCTGAGTACTTGGAATAAAATAATTATCACGGCTGCATTGTCTTTCTCTGTCAACACCAGCAATAAACAATTCCTGTGGCAGGGTGAAACCTTGATGAAAATCTGAGGGAAAAGAGGAACCATACTATCTGAGCTAGGTATCCAGGTGTTGTGCTTTAACCACAGCCAGCAACTAAGCACCACACAGCTGCTCATTCACTCCCTCCTGGTGGGATGGAGGAGTGAATCAGAAGGGTAAAAGTGAGAAAACTCACTTTTGTCTTACACTTAATGTCTAGATAAAGACAGTTTAATAGGTAAAGCAAAAGCTGCACACACAAGCAAAGCAAAACAAGGAATTCATTCACTATTCCCCATGGGCAGGCAGGTGTTCAGCCATCTCCAGGAAAGCAAGGTTCCATCATGTGTAATGCCATAACTCCAAGTGTGTCCCCCCCTTGCTTTCTTCTGCCCCCAACTTTTTGGGGGATTTTGGGATTGCTGAGCATGATGTCACATGGTGTGGAATATCCCTTTGGTCAGTTGGCGTCAGCTGTCCCAGCTGTCCCCTCTCCTATCTTCTTGTGCACCCCCAGCTTACTCGCTGGTTGGGCAGCATGAGAGACAGAAAAGGCCTTCACACTTTGTAAGCTCTCTTCAGCGATAACTAAAACATCCCTGTTTTATCAACACTGTTTTCATCACAAGTCCATAACATAGTCCCCTACAACCTTCTATTTAACTCTATACCAGCTAAAATCAGCATATTCTCCACCCCTTATTCCATACTATTTATGGGCCCCACACTATCCAATACCCCTTATTATACTAATACTTATTAGCTACCCTTTCCCATCCTTTAATATATACACAGATATCATTCCCTTAGTCTGTGGACCCCTCCTGTAAAATGTCCATTAAATGTCCACAACTGTCCACAAAATGTCCATTGACTTCGTTTAGTCTGTGACTTTGGGCTCCATCTCTTATGGTGGTCACTCAGGACAGGAGAAGTGGTGTGTTGCGTGCAGTTTCTGGGCACCAAAGCCAGCTTAGGTCGGGTCACTGCTGCACTTGCACTGCTTCTTGTAAGGCTTGTCCTCCATCAGTTCAGGTGGTTCCTGCTGTAGTAATTCCTATGACATGCAATTCAAATCAAGTTACAACAATTTAAAGGTATTTTGTTACAATCTCCACCCCTGGTCGCTTTGGGCCAGGTTATAGCATTTAACATTGCAATGAACTCCTGCTCCAGCTTTACACAGAGACCACAATCCCTTAGGGGTGTAAAGTGCTCCAGTGCAGCCTTATCTATGAGCTACAGTCTCTTAGAGGTATACCTGCTGTGGCACAGATATATCCATGGCCACAGACACTTTGAGGTGTATCTGCTCTGGCATGGACACAGCCACAGACACGGGATGTCCTGCTCCCGCATGGACTCATCCACAGATCACAGCCCCTTCGACTCAAGTTCACAGTGGAGTTCCAGCCTGTCCCGTACAGCAGCACAGAAACAGCAGCGATGCCCTGGCCATCTGCCAGCCCAGGTGCATCGCCATTGCTGTTATCAAAATCTCCACAGGCACAGCAAAGTAAGATGATAAGTAGTACAGCACAAAGCAAAACCAGACAGCAGCCATTAACAAGCACTAGACTATAACATACCGTGGGTGTTGGTCTCTTCTCCCAAGTAATTAGTGATAGGACAAGAGGAAATGGCTTCAAGTTGCGCCAGGGGAGGTTTAGATTGGATATTAGGAAAAATTTCTTCACCAAGAGGGTGGTCAGGCATTGGAACAGGCTGCCCAGGGAGGTGGTGGAGTCACCATCTCTGGAAGTGTTCAAAAAACATGTAGATGCGGCACTTCAGGACATGGTTTAGGGGACATGGTGGTGCTGGATTAATGGTTGGATTGATGATCTTGAAGGTCCTTTCCAACCTTAGTGATTCTGTGATTCTGTGATTCTGTAAGGCAAGCAAGCCCTGTGTCAAGCACAGGAGTCTGCCCATTAATAGCTAAACAGCAATAACACCTATAAATTCAATCTAGCACATTCCAATCCAATCTGTCATTATCTCAAACCCTTCAAGGCCCACATCGGACATCAAAAAGGACTGTCGTGGTTTAACCACAGCAGGCAGCTCAGTAGCACACAGCCACTCACTCACCACCCCCACAGTGGGATAGAGGAGTGAATTGGAAGGGTAGAAGTCTGAAAGAAACTTGTGGGTTGATATGAAAACAGTTTAATAGATAAAACACAAGCTGCACACACTAGAAAAGCAAAACAAGGAATTCATTCACTACTTCCCATTGGCAGGCAGGTGTTCAGCCATCTCCAGGAAAGCAGGACTGCCATCACATGCAAAGGTTACTTAGAAAGGCACACACCATAACTTCAACCAACGCCCCCCCACCTTCTTCTTCACTTCAGCTTTTTATTGCTGATCATGTCATCAGATGATATGGGACATCCCTTTGGCCCATTGGGGTCAGCTGTCCCAGCCATGTCCCCTCCTGACTCCTTCTGCACTCCCAGCCTATTTGCTATTGGGGTGGTGTGGGAAGCAGAAAAGGCCTTGACTCTGTGTAAGCGCTGCTCAGCAATAACTAAAACATCCCTGTGTAATCAACACTGTTTTCATCACAAATCCAAAACATAGCCCCATACTAGCTACTATGAAGAAATTTAACTCTATCCCAAGCAAAACCAGCACATCAGGGGTGCTCAGCACTTTTTTAGTTACATCGTTTAGCATCTGGGTTTTAGTAAAAAACTTATGGTTTCAACAGCCAAATCCTTTAATGACTCTACGGCTGTGAAAACAAGTTAGTGAGGGCAAGTATGGCCAAACACCTGGCTTTTATTTAAATACCTAAATGGGATTCCTACCCCCCTTCCCTTTATTAACAACATTATATAAGTAAACAAGTAATTAACAGTAAATTACAGAAGTACTCCTGCAATGCACCTGAAGATAACTTGCACTAAGTGAGAAATAAACTTCACAGAGACAAATAAAATTAATCGAGGTGATCAGATATCCCAGGCATAAAAGAGGCATGGGGTGGACTGTAGTGGTTGCTCTGACAAAGAGGTTCTTACCCTGCTGTCCTGTGATGGTACATCGGACTGAGGCACAGACAGAAGAGTTGTTTTGAGCAATGCTCACTGAGGTGCTGATGATATATGAATAAGATACCTGTATGTCTTCATACGAGGAAAGCCTTGATTCTTATTGAGTAACCGAGGAGTTGCTTGCTGTCCTTTGTCAGCAAGGAGGGAGACAGTGCTATCTAGATCTGTGCAGGCTAATGCCTCCCTGCAGAAAAACTCATTGAGCCTTTGGGCTAACAAAATGTTCCACTTGCCCAGTCTGAAACCATTGGGTGAAAATCACAAGGGGATGCACCATTATCTACCCAATAGCTTTAGAGGCTTAGTGGACTCTGAATGGGTCAGGATCGAAAGCATCTTATACCTCTCAGGAGAAGGGCACCGTGAGTTGGGAGGTTACCATAGCAGGGTAAGTCAAGGTAGAAGTGATACTTCTACCACTTCTAACCCAGCCGTGGTAGAAGTGATACTATCTGGCAAGTGAGCAATTTTCTGGGTAGGGCAATCTCTCTTTACATATAGGAAGTGCAGCATCGGCCAACAGTTGCGTTTGTTAATTGAATGTGGACACGACTACAAACAAGGTGAGCAGGCCCTGAGCTACCTGTGGACTACCTGCGTAGCCCTGATTTAACACCATCTGGAAGGATCTCAGCTGGGCAGCACTAGCAGTAACCATTCGCTCTCTTCTTCAGAGAAAAGTGGTGCCAGGAATGTAGAATTGGGCAGTCACTTAGGATTAAACATGGAGAAATATTAACTGTGCTGTAAGTCCCAATGCCAAAAGGAAAATGTGCCCAAGTATGATAACATAAACACAGCCCATGTGCCCTCAAAGTGGCCCACTCTTTGAAAAGGTGTTGCTTTTTGCCATCAGAAAAAGATCAGCACACAGAGACTACACTGAAAGAGCCCTAAGGGAATGAAAAGGCACGTTGGTCAATGGTAAGTGCATCAATAGAATAATTCAGACCATAATAGAGGGGAAAAGGAGTTTCACTGTTCTCCTGATCTATTCTTAATAGGCCAAAATGATTTTACAGAGACTTTAGTTACGTGAAGGAGTCAAGAGCTTGTTTCTCTTTCTTAGGAAAGAAAGATTACTGATGAGATGCAGCCAGGGGAACATGCCACACTGAGAAAATAACCTTTGCTAAAATACTTGGGAGAACAGAACTACCGTTTGAATTCTGCCCATTTAAAATAAAATTAAAGGTTATTGCTCATTATAACTGCATAGTAAGAAAACAGAACAACTTGTGTCGATATTCACAGGGCTAAAAAATGGTTTACAGAAATATTTGAGATGGCTGTAAGTTTTATGGCAGTGAGGAAAAATCTACATGGCTATAGACCAAGCATAGCTCTTGTGTCTCTCTATGTGCAAACAAATAAGTTGCACCCACAATTTATCAGATTAATCCCTAAATTTGGCATATGAATTTTGCTGATTTAATTCTGAATATTTTGCAAAATTTTAGGTAGTGTTGTAAAGCACAATGTCAGTGAAGTATTAGAAGAGAAAATATTGACAACTACGTAAGCTTCAGAACAAGCTATGAAAATTCTGTAGCACAGCCTGCACAAGATCTTTCAGAAACAGCAGCTAAGTCTTTCTGAGCTCTTGTGCTGCTTGAGAGGTGCCTTAGTGCACACGAATTTATGCACTACTGCATTACTTGCATGGGCTGTCAATCTCCCAAAAGCGAGGTGCCACAAACCAGATACAGGGATGTTTAGCTCCATCCTCTAACCTTACCCATAGGAGGCAAGAAGCTCTAGAATTAAAATGTGTCCTCTGTGACTACCACGTAACTCTCACACAACCTACTGGTACAGCTGTGCTGTGGGGCAATTGCAAACCTGTAATTTCCTCCTGCAGATGAAGCCCCTGGGACAATTTACAAGAGCAAACAACTGCAGTTGCTTTGGCTTGCTTTCAGCATTTTGAACCACATTCTGTCCTTGTTTAGCACACATCCGTTTTATGCAGCACGGTGTCTGATGGCCTGTGGCAGAATTTCTAATTTGTCCAAATAACATTCAACATAAGCTCCATATGATAATTAATCAGCGGTCATTAAAGCAAGAGATAGCTATGATCGTCTCTGACGTTTATTAAAGCCTTTTCATGGCATTTTAATCACAGTATTGCCATGTCAGGACTTCCTTTTATTTAAAACAAATGTTTTGCCTTGCAAAATGTTTTGGGGTATTTTTTTTTCCAGATTCCCGAGAGTCATTCCTAATGGCTCTTTCTCTCTCTTAATGGTTAGGAAAACAATTGTGAAAGCAGCACTGTGATTAAAATAGTTGCTAGATCAGGAGCCTCATACATCTCAGATGCAAATGTTTGGGTTTGCTTAAGCTTTGGTACAGACATTAGGCAGTGGAACAAAATCAACCACCTCAGGGAGAAAAAAGGGAACATTCTATTTTCCAGAAGTGCAAACTCATGATTTAAAGCACAATGATTTTGAAGTGTACACTTATATTGAATCAAGAAGGATTTGATTTTTTAATGAGGAAAATGAAGGGTTATCTTTGTTGCGTTAAGAGGCAGAGCAATTTGGCAGAAACTAAACCCCCTTGCTTTCCAGTCGATCCTCAGATATCAGAGGGACTGGGGGTGGCTGAGCTTTGAATGATGCCCAAAGTTAGCGTTAGTAGTCCGGTTGCACCCAACACCTTCGCTGGACTATCACGGGTCCAGATGCACTACTAACATCACACTACCTGCTCAGCCGGACACCTCCTGAACTCACACGGCCACACTCAGAGGTACGGTCGCGTTCAGGGATGACACACACACGGCTGAGTCAATCAATAGTGCGATTTATTGAAGCAACAGACACACAGGTTCTTTGGATTGCCGGTGATAAATTCACTGCCCACAAAGTAAGTGCAAATGCCAAAAGTATGAGTAACACTGCTTGGCTACAAACGTGTTAAAAGATGTAAAGTGACTCTATAGAGATTTCTAAGTTTCCCGGGGAGGCACTTGGTATGACCAAGTGTTAGAATCTTACCCAAAGGCATCCCAATGGGGAGGAAGAGAGGCTCAGTCCGTCAACTGATCCCAGAAGTTAGAGTAGTACACAATGATGGTATCTTCCCTAACATCCAGCTCTTTTCAAACTATTTTATAGTGTTTTACTTTGCAGGTGGAGCTTGAGTGACTCTAGTCATACATACCTTTATCAAGATTGGTTCAGAATTCTCTCGCTTCGTGTTTAAAGGTACAAACTAGGAAAAATTCAGTGCGCAACCTCATTGAGGGGTGGTCGCACCTTGGGAGGTGGGTAGCTTTTGAGAGGGGTGTGCATTTTAGTATTATAATGATATTATAATAAGCAAAGTTCACTCCAAGTACAGCATTTTGTCAAAAACATGACAGACCATTGGCTCAGGGTAGTGAATATGCAGCTTATCGGTTCCATTGTACTTTCGAGTTCTCTATATCTCACAGAGCCTGGCCACGGTGTCTCCACTCCGCTCCACCCTCTGTACAGTTCCTCCTAGAGTCAGCACACCAAGTTCCCCTGGTGTGGTAACATCAAAGGTTAGAGGCCTAGGGAACTCCCGTGGAATGGATCCCTTGCATACCAGCCGCACTACAACCTGGATGCTTCTTCAGTGCTGTACCTTTCTTTAAAATATGGATATAAGTTAGATTTCTAGGTCACCTCCAGCAATTATTCCACAATCTTGCTGCATGTTTCAATGTCTTGAAGACCATTTTCAAAAGTTCATTTTCAAGAGGCATCTGGCGATTTGGGACCAGATCCTCAATGATATTTAGGTATGAAACTTTGACTGAAATTACCAGCAGTGAAGGGAAATGGAAGGAAGCTGAGCAGTTGGGTGTAGTGACTCCTCAACCTCCTCAAAGACTGCTGGGAGTAAGAGGGGCAAGACCTGGGCTCTTCAAGAGAGTAGAGGGTAAACTTTACAGGAAGTTTAAACAGGGTATTTTGTGTTATTTCTGTCCTGTCAAACTCTCTCAAATTTTCCTTCAGGAAGTCCTGTGTTGACACAACAGAAAGCGAACACAGACATGTGTTAATACCTCTTCATTACTAAGTCAAAGCAGTTGCTCTCCATCAAGTGATAACACATAGCCACAAGACCAACTTTAGTTCATGACCTGTCATGGCATGTTAGTACTCTTTAGCTTTTTTACAGAAATCACAGAAACACTAGGTTGGAAAGGACCTTCAAGATCATCAAATCCAACCATGAAGCCAGCACCACCATGTCCCCTAGACCATGTCCTGAAGCGCCACATCCACACATTGCTTGAATACTTCCAGAGATGGCGATTCCACCACCTCCCTGGGCAGCCTGTTCCAATGCCTGCCCACCCTCTCAGTGAAGAAATTTTTCCTAATATCCAATCTAAACCTCCCCTGGCGCAACTTGAAGCCATTTCCTCTTGTCCTATCACTAGTTACTTGGGAGAAGAGGCCAACACCCTCGTCGCCACAACCCCCCTTTCAGATAGGTGCACGATCACTTCCCTACTCCTGCTGGCCACATTATTTCTGATACAGGTATATAAGGAGGGGTTAAAAGATGGGATTTTGGTCCATAGTTGGACCCTGGGTAAGAAGCAGACAGTGAGAAAATCACAGCAGAGGTGTTAAAAGATGGACTTTAGGTCCATGAGAACACTGCAGTTAGCACAGTGAGAAAAACAGATAGCTGGGTGAGAAGTAGATAACAGGCTGGGTGAGAGAAACCAGATGGTTTCCCACAGAGATAAGAAAGTTGAACAATACTAGGGGAGGATGTGCAGGGAGGAATCCTTGCAACATCTTGTTATTGGCTTAAGCATGATTGATAATATGCCTACGAACCAATAGACGGGATGGCTATGGTGTGTGCAGTGCGCCTGACCAGCAGGTGCATATGCCATAGGCTCCCTGTGCTGAGAGTCAGCAACAGAGGCGTGTTTTGGCACTCGCTGGTCAAGTGTGTCGAAACCCGCTCCTCTGCAAATGTATAAATACCAGGATTTCCCAAAGAGCAGGGGGATCGGTGTAGGGCGAGGCCACCATTGCCTCTGTGAGGACGCCCATGTAAAGCTGTCACATACTAACAGCTGGGCTGAGCGCACGGCGCAGGACAACACAAGAATGTACGGATGGGCCATCTTCCTCACAGGCCTTGGGTTGGTAAGACAATTGCTTTGCAAGATACCCTTAGTGTAATGCATGTCTGTAGTTAATAAACGCTTATTGCTTTTTCCCCTTGTAGTCTGTGTATATGTGTTTACCCTTCTTGAGAATCCTCAAAACCACCCTAGAACATACAGGCCAGGACGCTGTTGACCTTCTTG